>NC_053026.1:93407178-93567801 GCF_003073215.2 Triticum urartu
CTTGAGAATAAGCATGTATAGTAGGTTCTGATGTAAGACTTGCTGAGTACCTTTGTACTCATGTTTGCTTAATTACTGTTTTCAGACGACAACACCGCCCCCTCCGATGGGTTCTACGTAGACCTTGACGTCGACGAGTGACTAGCCACCCAGGTGGTGATCCTGGCCATGGAGGGCCCTATGTAGATAGACAGGCTTCGAGAAGCCTTCTTTCTTTCTAGAGTCTGTACTCAGACTAGTTGCTTCCGCATGTGCTTGTATGTTTGTATGACTTGAGTGTCGGGTCATGTGACCCCTATCTGTATGAACATGTTATGTATGGCTCTCTGGAGCCTTTAAATAAAGAACTTGAGTTGTAGAGTTTTGTTGTGATGCCATGTTGTATGTACTCATATCGGGCATATTGTGTCTATGATTGAAATGCTTGGTATGAGTGGGATCCGACAATCTAGTTGTTTATCCTTGGCAGCCCTTCTTATGGGGAAATGTAGTCTAGTGTTCCTCGAGCCATAGCAGTCCGCTACAGCCCGGTTCACCGGAGTCCTGCTAGCCCAGCACTACTGCTCAGGACACCTGACTGGCCGGCATGTGTTTCACTTCGTTCCTATGTTTGTCCCTTCGGGGAAATGTCACGCGGTGATATTCGGAGTCCTGCCTAGCCTGCTACAGCCCGGGTTCCCCGGAGTCCTGTTAGCCCAGTGCTACAGCCCGGAATCACTCGCTGATGACCGACATGTTCGATGTGATTCATGTATGCCTGTCTCCATAGGTCTGTGCCGCTTTGGGTTCACGACTAGCCATGTCGGCCCGGGTTCTCTGTCATATGGATGCTAGCGACACTATCATATACGTGAGCCAAAAGGCGCAAACGGTCCCGGCCATGGTAAGGCGACACCCGTGGGATACCGTGCGTGAGGATGCAAAGTGATATGAGGTGTTACCGGCTAGATCGATGTGACTTGGAATCGGGGTCCTGACAGCATTGGCATCAGAGCCGGACTGCCTGTAGGTTCGTTGAGCCAAACTGGTCGATGTCGAGTCTAGAAATGCTTTAGTTATATGTAGGGGAATTGATTGTGGGAGGGAAAGTAAGGCTCTTTTACTCCTTTACCCTATGCCTCTGATCTGAGTCATTCTCTTCTCATTCAACGTGGGTTAAGGACTAGGCTCTCTCCTTCTATCAGGTTCACGTGTTACTAATCCGTAGTAGCTTATAGGATTGATGCTACAAGCCCCAGTTTAGTTTCTACTATTTTAGTATGTTGCTAATTGGATCAGAATCTTGATATGATGTTGTTGAGTGGTATTGCGAACTGTTGTGGATGTCTCAAATCTTTTTCTGAGCATTTACAGCTGTTATGCTGTCCAATTTTCCCTAGAAATTTTGATGTCTTTGGATTGTGGTTGTGCTTTCACATGGCCAACCGTGTTCAAAACCAAGTGGTTCGCCTGACCCGGTGCCTCGACGTGCCCGATCATACTGCTATGTTAGTCCGGGTAATGATCGAGACGGGCTACCATTGGTATCCCGAATACACCGTCGAAGAGCAGTTCCGTGACTTTAATCAAAGCCAATATCTCTGCACCGTCAGGATATTTCCTTCTTATCCTGGATCTACCGAGCCCCTTCACTATTCCTATGGACTCGGGGTTACTGTTGAGATGGCTGTGCAGGATGCTGCCTATTCCATGATGACCATCTTGCGAGTCCGGACTGGCCTGCTTCGGAACACCGACTTCCGTTACATGCCAGCTTCACTTCCGGGAGCGCAAGGGTATCTTCAGGCTATCTATGTTGACTCCACTCAGGAGGACTCATTAACTCGTACCACTGCCGAGATGCTCGAAGATAAGGACCGAGAGAATCGGGCCTTGAGGCTGGAGCTTTTCAATACCCGTGCTGATCATTGGGCCACGTTGACTCGGTTTGCACCTGCGGTGCAAGCTGGATGTATGGATACAAGGGATCTGTATCCTGTGAGATCAGCTCTGCCAGACATGGTGGATTGGCGTGATGTGGGAGGCATCACCCCACCCCGTGGTCCCCGCAGGCCACCGTTTGTTGGTCCAAGACCTCATCCTAGCCCCTATGGTCCACAGGCTCCTCAGGACCATATGTTCCCGGATGGTCACGTTGAACTTCCAGGCTACGGAGGTGACTTCTATGAGGACTACTACGGAGCTGTCTGAGTTAGTAGTAGTACCACTAGTATTGTAGTAGTTGTATCTCCACTGTCCTGCGTGACTTGTGGAATACGACTTAGTGTGTAGTCAATTCCGGAGATGTAGACAAATAATGTATAGGAGCTTGGAATGCCTCCGATGAGATGTAATGTCTTTCATCATAGTTGTACTGTAGCCTGGGCTTGTACTAAACTATGTATGATGTGTATGGCCGTTGGTATATATATGGCAGTTTTATATTACCATGACATACGGATGAACATCTCTGCATTCCGCGTTATCCATTACATTATGCACTTCCTTGCTAAGTTTGAGCCATCCTTATCTAAACCATTGTCTTGTTTTCTCCTAGGATGGTCAACACCCGCAGCAACCCTGCTGCCTCGGAGCAGGGGGAAGCCAGTGCAGCTAGGGGTGAAAATCGGCCTCACCCGCCTTCTCTGGCCGAGGTAATGCTGGAGGCGGAAAGAAACAAGCGTGAGACTAACCGCCTGCTAGAGCGGATTGAGCAGAACACTGCACGCCACCCGCGAAATGACTTGGTGTCAATCAATGACTTTATCAAGCTGTACCCACCAAAGTTTAACCATTCCGTCGAACCCCTCGACGCGGATGACTGGCTTCGCAGCATCACTCACAAGCTACGTTCTGCCAACGTAGCCGAAGCCGACAAGGTTACCTATGCTGCCTATCACCTCGAAGGCCCTGCTAGCCTTTGGTGGGAAAACTTTGAAGCTATGCGCCCGATCGGCCAAGTTACTACTTGGGCTGAGTTCAGTGAGGCTTTCCGCGAGCATCACATTCCAGAAGGTCTCATGGATCGCAAGAGGGAGGAGTTCTGCAACTTCACCCAAGGAAGACTGACTGTGGATGCTTATAGTCGTGAATTTGGAAATCTGGCACGCTATGCTCCCGAAGAGGTATCTACTGACGCTAAGAAGCAAGCAAGGTTCCGCAAGGGACTTAGCCCTGAGCTTCGCCGCGATCTTCGTCTGCACGAGTGCACCTCCTTTCAGAAGTTGGTCAATAAAGCCATCAGTGCTGAGAGAGGCCAGACTGATTATGACGCTTCACGCAAGCACTCCCGTGACTTTGGCTCTTCATCCGGCTCTGGAGCTCAGAAGCGCCGGGTGTGGATCCCAAGCACGGCACTGCCACCCAGGTTCATCCCGAGGCCATCCTTTGAGGCGCCTCGTCCCAACCAGCAATTTGCACCGCCCAAGCCCTATGGTGGCCCCGCTGCTAATGCTGCTCCACGCCCCAATGTGGTGACATGCTTTAAGTGTGGAGAGTCGGGTCACTATAGCCGAGAGTGTCCCCAGAACAACAACCCCAATCAAACTGGAAAGTCCGTTGGCCGTGGTAAGCCCGCGGGAAAAACATTCTACGCCAAGCCGGTCACCACTGCCCGTGGCCATGTCAACTATGTTTCAGCCGAGGAGGCTCATGAGGATCCCAACGTCGTCCTTGGTACGCTCCTTGTTAACTGCCATCCGGCATCTGTTCTTTTCGATACTGGAGCATCTCATTCATTCATATCCGAGAACTATGCTCGATTGCATAACACGACATTCTGTGACATGCCCACTTCCATGGTAATTCAAACTCCGGGTTCCAAATGGCAAACTTCTAGAGTAAGCCATGGGAACGAAATTCTTGTCGATAGACTTGTCTTCCTTGCATCCTTAATAGCTCTCAAGTCCTCGGACATAAACATCATCTTGGGTATGGACTGGATGTCAGCTCATTATGCTAAGATTGACTGTGCCACTAGAACCGTTCAACTTACTCACCCATCGGGCAAGACAGTCAATGTCTTAACTCGAGTGGCCAAGCGCCAGCTTTACTCCCTAAATGCCAACCCCCTTCCAGACCTTGAGGACGTTCCGATAGTCTGAGACTTTCCGGATGTCTTTCTAGAAGAACTGCCAGGTGTTCCACCTGACAGGGATGTTGAGTTTGTGATAGACCTTCTTCCAGGAACCGTTCCAATTTCTAGAAGACCCTACAAGATGGCACCCTTAGAACTAGCCGAGCTTAAGAACCAACTTAATGAGTCCTTGAAAAAGGGTTTCATCCGTCCTAGTTCCTCTCCTTGGGCTTGCCCCGTCCTCTTCGTTAAGAAGAAGGATGGAACTGATCGAATGGTTGTGGATTACCGCCCTGTCAACCTAGTCACCATCAAGAACAAATACCCGCTTCCCAGGATTAACGATCTGTATGATCAGCTCGCTGGATCCTCAGTCTTTTCCAAGATGGATTTGAGGTTGGGCTACCATCAAATCAAAATCAAAAACGGGGACATTCCCAAAACAGCCTTTGTTACTCGTTATGGCCAATACGAGTACACCGTCATGTCCTTTGGTTTAACCAATGCCCCAGCCACCTTCTCGCGGTTAATGAACTCGGTTTTCATGGAGTACTTGGATAAATTCATCGTAGTATACCTCGATGACATACTCATCTACTCCAAGAATGAAGAGGAACATACCGAACATCTAAGGCTGGTATTGATTAAACTTCGAGAGCATCGCCTTTATGCCAAATTCTCCAAGTGTGAATTTTGGTTGCCAGAGGTGACCTATCTAGGCCATGTAATCTCTGGCAAGGGTATTGCTGTCAATCCCGAGCGAGTTCAAGCCGTCCTTGATTGGACTCCACCTGAGACGGTCAAGCAAGTTCGGAGTTTCCTTGGCTTAGCGAGCTATTGCCGCCGCTTCGTCGAGAATTTCTCCAAGGTTGCTAAACCTCTAACTGAACTCCTCAGGAAAGATAAAAAGTTCGAGTGGACTCCACAGTGCGAGTTCAGCTTTCAGGAACTGAAAATACGCCTGACATCTGCTCCCGTACTGGTACCACCAGATTTCTCCAAGGACTTTATTATCTACTGCGACGCCTCGCGACAAGGACTAGGTTGCATACTCATGCAGGATCGTCAGGTAATTGCCTATGCTTCACAGCAATTACACCCACATGAGGAAAATTATCCCACACATGATCTAGAGCTTGCAGCTGTAGTCCATGCACTTAAAACTTGGCGACATTACCTTCTCGGTAATCGTTGTGAGATCTTCACCGATCACCAAAGTTTGAAATATATTTTCACCCAACCAGATTTGAATCTCAGGCAAAGACGTTGGGTTGAGTTGATCTCGGATTACGACTTAGGAATAACTTACACCCTAGGCAAAGCCAATGTCATGGCTGATGTGCTAAGCCGTAAGTCCTATTGTAACAACCTGATGTTACAACAAAGTCAACCACTTCTCCATGAGGAATTTCGTAAGCTTAATCTTCACATTGTTCCTCGAGGATTCCTATCCACCCTGGTGGCGAAACCTACCCTTACGGATCAGATCATCAAGGCACAGAAGGTAGATCTGGGAATCTCCCGTATTAAGAGAAACATTAAGAAAGGACTCGCGAATTGTTTCTCCATTGATGATCAAGGTGTCGTATACTTCGGGAATCGCCTAGTGGTTCCAAAGGCACGAAACCTGAGGCGGCTGATCCTTAAGGAAGCTCATGAATCCCCTCTCACCATTCATCCCGGTAGTACTAAAATGTATCAAGACCTACGCCAGAGGTTTTGGTGGACTAGGATGAAGAGAGAAATCGCTCAATACATTGCTAATTGTGACGTTTGTCGTCATGTTAAAGCAGAGCATCAACGGCCTGCTGGCACCCTTCAACCTTTGGCTATTCCTGAGTGGAAATGGGATAAAATCAGTATGGACTTCATCACTGGGTTTCCCAGGACCAAGAGAGGGAATAATGCCATCTTCGTCGTGATCGACCGACTTTCCAAAGTAGCCCACTTTCTACCTGTTCGTGAGAGTATCACCGCTAGCCAGCTAGCTGATTTATACATCTCCCGAATAGTGTCTCTTCATGGTGTTCCATTGGAAATTAACTCAGACCGTGGGAGTCTCTTCACCTCTCGATTTTGGGAAAGTTTCCAAAATGCTATGGGAACTCGTCTCTCCTTCAGCACCGCCTTCCATCCTCAATCAAGTGGTCAAGTAGAGCGAGTCAATCAAATTCTGGAAGATATGCTCCGAGCTTGTGTCATCTCGTTCGGAATGAGTTGGGAGAATTGCCTTCCATTCGCGGAGTTTGCCTATAACAATAGTTATCAAGCAAGCTTGGGCAAGGCTCCTTTCGAAGTTCTCTATGGACGAAAATGTCGAACGCCTCTTAACTGGTCAGAAACCGGGGAAAGACAATTCTTTGGCCCGGATATAATTCAGGAAGCAGAAGAGCAGGTTCGCGTTATTCGTGAGAAATTGAAAACAGCCCAATCTCGTCAAAAGAGTCAATATGATCGTAAACATAAGCCTATGACTTATGAAGTCGACGAGAAAGCTTACCTTCGGGTTACTCCATTAAAGGGAACCCATCGTTTTGGTATCAAAGGCAAATTGGCTCCTCGTTACATTGGACCCTTTCGCATTCTTGCCAAACGAGGAGAAGTTGCCTACCAATTGGAACTACCTCCGCATCTTTCCAGAGTTCACGATGTCTTCCACGTTTCTCAACTCAGGCGTTGCTTCGCGGATCCCATCCGTGGAGTGGACCACAAAATGCTTGATCTACAAGATAACCTCTCATATCGGGAATATCCCGTTCGTATCCTTGATCAAGCTGAGCGTACCACTCGACGTCATAATATCAAGTTTTTCAAGGTTCAATGGTCACACCATTCCGAGAAAGAAGCCACTTGGGAAAGGGAGGATCGTCTTCGACTTGAGTACCCCACCTTCTTCCCGGAGGATCCTAAATCTCGGGACGAGATTCTTTTGAGTGGGGGTGAGTTGTTGTCACACCCTAGCTAGTTCAAGCATTAGAGTGTGCATCATGTTTAAATTTCTCTTAAATTTGAAATGGGGAAGGCAGAAACCCCCAACACCCCCCTGGAAACAACTAGGGTTTACTAAAATTATTTTCAATGAACCTGAAATGCCCTTCTAAAAAGTTCACCCTCTTTGTCTTGGGTTAAACCTCTGGCAAAATTGGTGCACAATTTTCTAGGTCAACAGAAGGTCATTGAATTAAATCATAAGTATTTGAATTTGGGCATTTAAATGCTATAAAATAATTTAAATGCTCAAATAATTCTGGAAATAAATGTTTGCTGTTGGAAATATTCTAAACAGAGCCCACAATTATTTTCAGGATTTTTGGAAACGTTTTAGTATTTTTAATAAAGCCCAACAGTTGCAGTTAAATAGAAAAACAGAAACAAATAAAAAAAGAGAGAGGAAAGCCCACCTGGGCCTTACCTGTGCTGGCCAGCCCACCTGGCTCGGCCCAGCCGACTGGCCCTGCCAGTCGTCGTCCTCCTCCGCCAGAAGGACGCGGAGCGCGTGGCCGGCGCCCGCGGCCACACGCCGGCCACCTCCTGCTTCCGCCGACGCCTGGAGACGTCCAGGGGATGCCACGCGACCCCCACGTCCCCCTCTCATCCTCGCTCACTCTCCCCCTCGTCTCCCTCACTCTCTCCCGCGATGGCCGAGCGCGTTCCTCGCCGCCGTTCGCCGTAGTTGCCAGCCAGAGCCACCCCTCGCCCCTCCGACAAGCCAAATCGCTCCGCCACGACGCCCTCGCCCTCCCCACCGAGCCACGCTTCGCCGGAGGCCCTGCATCGCCGCTATCGCGCCGTCTTCAACCTCGGTACCCGCCGGACGCCGTTCATCGATTCGCCTCGCTCCGGTCGCCCCCGAGCCCACTGAGCTGCTCATCGACCTCCCTGTGAGCTTCGCCGCCTTCCCCCTCTTCTTTCCCACGCATTTGCACCCTCTAGGCCATAGTTCCACCATGGCCGAAGCTTGTCTCCGCTCGAGCTCGTCGCCGGCATCGCTCCGGCGACCATTTGGTCATCCCGTGCTATGCAACGTGCCTTGCCGCATCGCGTAGTGCCTCGCTAGCGCTTCAGTTTCCGTGTTTGCACGCCGCAGCCCACTCCCCGCACATGGCCGAACTCCGGCCGCCGCCTTGGAGCTCGCCGTCGTCGTCTCCGGCCACCGTAGGCCCGGCCTCCACCACCACTAGATGCGCGACTGCAAGAGCTCTCCAACGAGCCCAAGAACGGCCTCGCCCGTGCCCTGTGGGCGTTTTCCGAGCTGCGCCACCGTCTCGGGCCTCGCCGGCGTCGAGTCGCCGGCGAGTTTGACCCAGTTTGACTCCTGGGTGGGCCCAGGTAGACCCCCCTGAGTCTATGACAGGTGGGGCCGGTCTGCTAACTAATTTAGGATTAGTTTTAATTAATTTTAATTAAATCAGTCACTGACATGTGGGCCCAGGCCCCACTGACAGCTAATTAGTGTTAATCTAATCCTGTTAATTAGCTGAGAGGCTGACAGAAGGGGCCCACCAGTCAGGTTTGACCTGGGCTGGCGCCTTTGACCTGCTGAGGTCAGCATGACGCAATGCTGACGCAGTAATGCATTTTCTGGATTTATTTTTATTCAGGAATTTCCAGAAAATAGTTAAAACTTCTAAAAATCATAGAAAATCAACCATAGCTCCAAATGCAAAGATTTATATATGAAAAATGATCAGAAAAAAAAATTCAATCTATCCATCTGTAATGGTTTCATGCACGACAAAACAAGTTTACCTTGCTGTTTAAGCAGAATAAGGAAATGCACTATTAAGGCCATGTTTAATGAGCTAATATTTGAATCTTTGATTCAAATGAGTTCATTCCTTTCTGTTATAGCTTGCATTAGGCCAAGACACATTCATATTGCCATGTCATAGCATGCATCATATTGTTGCATATTGTCATGTATTGATTGTGTTCCGATGTGTTCTTCGTGGTAGGTTCTGCCTCCGAGGATATTCACGAGTATCCAACTGAAGGGCAGTATCCCACTACCACTCCATCAGGCAAGCAACCATTGATCATTCCGATACAACCCATGTTCTCGCTTCTACTCTTGTTTACTGCATTAAGACAACGCGATTCAAACTGCTGTGTGCTACGGTAGTTGAACCCTTATCCTCTGCATGACCTGTCATTGCCAAAGTAACTAGATGAAACCCACTAGCATGGGTAGGAGTTGATTGAGCCATGTATGTGTTTCCTACCTTGCTATGCCTGCTATGCTTAGAGTTGTGTCTGGTCTAGTTCATCTGGGTGATGGGCCAGAGTGAAACGCTTATGCCGGTAATGAGAGGGATGTGTTGAACATGTTTTGGTAAAGGTATCGATGAGAGGCCATGTAGGAGTACATGGTGGGTTGTTTCATTGAGGCCGTCCCTAAGAACTGAGATCTGTATGTGTGATTTAAGATGCAGTTACTACCGTACATTGGGCCCGAAACCAATGGACCCTCTCGGCTTCTTAGTCACCCTAGTACTCTGTCCAGGAGTTGCAAATAGTTTCTGGTGCTTGTAGGTTATGTGTTGGCGGCCGTGCGTAGCGCTGACCCTAGGGGTGGGCTATGTCGTGGTAGATACACCGTGGCATGGTGTACCGAGTCACCCGTTTGGTGTCTCGGGAACCCTGTTCACATCGTTCAGGGCCGTATGTGGAAACCTCGGCCGGACTCCCTGCGGATGGAACCTGGATAGGCGATAAACCTGGACTAGAGACTTAAGTGTTTAGGTAGGCCGTGGCCGACACCCTCGCTGGGCTTCCGCTTGAAGGTTGCCGAGTACATGTCGTGTAAACGGCGGTAAGTGGTGAAAGCGTGTATGAAGAAGTACACCCCTGCAGGGTATAAAACTATTCGAATAGCCGCGTCCGCAGTAAAGGACTACTTGGTTGCCTATACAGTTCATAGACAAGTTAATGGGTACTAATAAAAGACTCAAGATAAGTGTGAGTACCGAGGATGGCCCTCTCGTAGGATGACGAGGGAGGATCCCCGGTGGAGTATTGTGTTGGTGAGTAGTGGACTCGTGTGCGAAAACTATTTTACTGGTGGAGTTCCGTAGGATAGCTTAGCCAAGAGTCAAAGCTGGCTTGCTGCATTAACCCCACCACCTTCTTGAGAATAAGCATGTATAGTAGGTTCTGATGTAAGACTTGCTGAGTACCTTTGTACTCATGTTTGCTTAATTACTGTTTTCAGACGACAACACCGCCCCCTCCGATGGGTTCTACGTAGACCTTGACGTCGACGAGTGACTAGCCACCCAGGTGGTGATCCTGGCCATGGAGGGCCCTATGTAGATAGACAGGCTTCGAGAAGCCTTCTTTCTTTCTAGAGTCTGTACTCAGACTAGCTGCTTCCGCATGTGCTTGTATGTTTGTATGACTTGAGTGTCGGGTCATGTGACCCCTATCTATATGAGCATGTTATGTATGGCTCTCTGGAGCCTTTAAATAAAGTACTTGAGTTGTAGAGTTTTGTTGTGATGCCATGTTGTATGTACTCATATCGGGCATATTGTGTCTATGATTGAAATGCTTGGTATGAGTGGGATCCGACAATCTAGTTGTTTATCCTTGGCAGCCCTTCTTATGGGGAAATGTAGTCTAGTGTTCCTCGAGCCATAGCAGTCCGCTACAGCCCGGTTCACCGGAGTCCTGCTAGCCCAGCACTACTGCTCAGGACACCTCACTGGCCGGCATGTGTTTCACTTCGTTCCTATGTCTGTCCCTTCGGGGAAATGTCACGCAGTGATATCCGGAGTCCTGCCTAGCCTGCTACAGCCCGGGTTCCCCGGAGTCCTGTTAGCCCAGTGCTACAGCCCGGAATCACTCGCTGATGACCGACATGTTCGATGTGATTCATGTATGCCTGTCTCCATAGGTCTGTGCCGCTTTGGGTTCACGACTAGCCATGTCGGCCCGGGTTCTCTGTCATATGGATGCTAGCGACACTATCATATACATGAGCCAAAAGGCGCAAACGGTCCCGGCCATGGTAAGGCGACACCCGTGGGATACCGTGCGTGAGGCCGCAAAGTGATATGAGGTGTTACCGGCTAGATCGATGTGACTTGGAATCGGGGTCCTGACAATATAAGTCTTTGTAGAGATTCCACTACATACGGAACAAAATGAATGAATCTACACTTAAAATGCATCTATATACATCTACATGTGGTTCATGGTGAAATCTCTACAAGGACTTATATTTAGGAACGGAGGAGGTACTAGTATAGTACATACTATAATTTATCAGCGAGATAAATTTGTACAATGCTATGAAGCTTCCAGCTTCTGTTACATGTATCTTGCGTCCAAGGTTGCCCGCTGCAACATTTCATCAAATACAAAGGAGACTAACATGCATGCTATTGCATCTCAATGATTGACAGATCATAGCAAATATGTACTCCCTCCGTTCCAAAATAAGTTTCTCAACTTTGTGCAAACTTTAGTACAAAGTTGTACTACTACTAAAGTTGACACTTATTTTGGAACAGAGGCAGCTAAACAAAAAAATGATCCATGCAGTCCCTAGCCCTTGAACCGTGAACCCTGACCAGGCTTCAATTTGCTGGCAACGTTCGACCTTCCTAATAAATGAAGTTTGCAACCTTTTGACCATCGGATCATTTTGTGCAGTTTCACCAAAATCGAGATGAGCATCCATGTGGCAAAGAAATTGAACAAGCGTGATTAGAATAAGATTACTGGGACTAGTTGATGAGACATAAACTCATCACAAATACAGCACGTAGATGCCAGTAGAGGTATGTGCGGGGCAAAGAAGTAGAGAAATATCCACAGGGAGTGATGTGGGCAGCTGGAGCAGTGGTGCAAGCCGGCTGTAAAGGGAGTTGTACCTGAGGGACGTAGCTCAACCTTGAGGAGGGCGGCGGGAGGCGGCAACTGCCCACGTCGCGACAGTGAGCAAGGGACGAAGGCAAACTCACCGGCTTTGTGAGAGAGAACGGCGGGGACCCCTGATCGGGACGTGCCGATAGTGGGTTTTCGCCGTCGGCGACGGCCACCGCATCTACACTAAGCATCCACCCCTTCCCCAAGCGGACATGATCCGCCGGGATGTTAGAGATGTGGCCACAGTCATTTTGTGCGAGAGAGTTTGAAGAGAGCAACCCCAGCAAGCAACCCTGTAGGCTGGCCCGTCCTGACTATGTACTCCTTTTCTCTCCATATGAACCTATCATATTGCGTACATTCCACTGAACAAAAAAACTTTATTTATAAATGACGCGGCACCTACTACTCGTTCTCCTATAACCTTGCTCTTGGCATCTCCAAAATATTGACCTTGCAATTGGCTCTTCGCCTCTTCGGGAAGTCGAGCAATAATGGTAGTGCAATATATATCGTTCTGGCTATATGAGATCGAATGAATTGCTGCACGTCCACCACGTGGGCTAGGGTCGAGGGGCGAGGGAGAGTGCTACATACGGAGCAAAATGAGTGAATCTACACTCTAAAATACATCTATATACATCAGTGTTTGGAGTATGTACTAGTAGTTCATATTGAAATATACTAAAGGACATATATATTCCAAACAATATGATATAATCTCTATAACCAAGGTAGTAGGGACGAGGAGTAAACTTAGGGAGTATTAAATTTTTCTCCTCGTCCTGCGAGCCACCGCGCGCATGGGCGAGGGAGTGGGCGTAAGGCGTAGTAAGCAAGCTTCACCTCATCCTGCGAGCCACCGCGCCCGTGGGCGGGGGATACGGCGTACTAAGCAAGCTTCTCCTCGTTCTGCGAGTTGACAGGACACATCAAAAGTACTCCAGTGTATAGAGCCTTGCCTCTAAGGTAGGCCCCACATGGTTTGCCTCTTTTTTTAACATAACACGTCAAGTCGCAATTTGTTTGTTCACCCGTGGTAGACGATCCTCCCTCCACCAAGTGGACAACCATTACACGTGCCAAATTACCATGTGGGCTGCCTTTTTCATACAGAAATGAGCTCCACTGTGTACCCGCGCGGGTGTGGTTGGGAAAGAGACGGGAGTACGTGCGCAGTGCATGCACTTCTTCTTTTCGTGCACGTTCCCCACCTACGTGGGTGTGTGTGAGAGATACAAACCGCGTTCGTGAGTGTTTTTTGTTTTGGGGTGGGGGGTTGATTTCGTGAATTATTTGTGGGAATATGTGTCGATGACATCTCAAACAAAATTTTTCATGCAATGTGTGTGAAATGGAGGCCTATCCATTCATACATAGAGGGTCGGGTAATCCACGAGAAGAGAGGGAGGGGTCATAGTTATCGATAGAGTCGAAGAGAGGATCAAGCGGGTGGGTGCGAGATCGATGAAGAGAGCCATAGAAATTGTGTGTGTGTACAAGTCAAAGATATAGGGCGACTGGCCTATCGGAACATTAGAGGGCACACGTCAAGTTTGTGTGTGGTAGGGAGACATGACTAGAGCGCTCGATGTATCGGTGTGTGTGGGGGGAGGGGAGGTAGGAGGGGTAGGCAGAGGCCTAACTATAGAGGTAGAATGACTCGTATATGTGTTGAGAAGGAGAGACCCAGCTATGTCTTGAGGGAGATCGGTCAACATCCATACATAACTGAAGGACGGGAAATATGATGGGAGAGAGATAGAAGAGAGAGAGAGGGAGGGAGAGGGAGGGAGAGGGGTAGAGTGTTGGATGGGTGATGGAGTTGCTTCTCGAAGATGATGGGAGAGGCCTACTAGACAAACTGAGGGTGGAACTGCAATGTAATCAATAAGAGTGGGGATGTGTTTCTGTGTGTGCCTGTGCGTGATAGATCTGTCGGGACACATCCATGGATGATGAAGGGGAACCATGTGTTTGGTAAGCAAACCTAACTAGATCTGTAGATCAATTGTTGTTTATCGGAGGAAGGGAGAGACACAACTAATGAGGTAAATCGATTGACGTGTGGGTAAAAATGAGTTATAAGGACCTAGCTAGCTATATGTATAGCGAGAGATCGGTCGGTGTACGTCCATTTGTTAGAGGCTAATAAGGCCTAGCGAGACGGATAGATAGAGAGAATGGAGCTAGGAGGTGGTGCGAGAGGCCCAACTACTGATAGGGGGAGGAGTGTGTGGTTGTGAGAGAGCGATGAAAAGAGGGGCGAGAGTTTACATGTGTGTCTGACCGTATGAGAGACACGAGGCAAGGACACATAAAGGAGGAGATTGAAGGTGTGTTTGTATGTTGTAGGCAGACATCGCTGGAGAGGTTTATCGATCAGTGTGTGTCGGAAAGGAGTTGTGGAGACTCTGGGAGAATGACCTAAAGAAAAAAGTGAATGTGCCCGGTGGATAGAATGCCGAGGGAGGGGGAGGGCGAGGAGGGCGTGTGCATGCACGAGAGAAAGTTAGTGGTAGCTACAAAGGTTAGAGGATTGTGTGGGTGTAAGAGACTAACAAAGATCATAATTTGATATTAAAGCGGATTCATATATTTGAATAGGAGATCATAGTGTTTTAAACATTGCATGCATGAATATAGCGGTGATACACGTGATGTGCACATGTTATACCATAATGTGATAATGCATGGTGTTTGCAACTCACAGCTAAATGTCGAACAATCTAAACCATACTATACATCAAACAATCTCAAATTTTATTTGAATTTCTGATAATGTGTGGCGTTTGCAGCTTACAACTAAATATCAAACAATCTAAACAATACTATATATCAAACATTCTCACATTTTATTTGAATTTGTGGTAATGTGTGGTGTTTGCAACTCACATCTAAATACTTGTAGGCGTATGGGGAGGGGCACCATACATAATGTGATAAACACACTATACATATGAGACATGGTTTCGATTATGAAGACCTAGCTAGAGCTAGAAATGTAATGTTATTTGAAATCAAAATAAAGTGGATTCAAAAAATCTAGTTCGAGTTCATATAGTACACATAGTTCATATGTAACTCGAGACTAATCATGTGGTGTGCTGTGAAGATAATACACAAACGATGGTTTAACTTGACAATAATGATGATTGTAGATCTTATTAAAACAGAGAAACGAATTCAAATGCTTTGACTTCACAACAATCATTACTGCAGATCTTATTCAAATAGAGAAACGAATTCAAATTTAGTTCATATTGAAGCGGTAGTATATACGTTTGGAATGCACTAAAATGTTCATTTGAGTAGTAGGTTGCATGCATTATACACGTAGCGAAATATTTTAATTGAACAAAAACATGAATTCAAAGTTTTGAATGACATCTGTAGGGCGCATTGATTTGGTACAGTACACATTAGGCTTGTCCGGAAATTTCAACCCGCGCCTTGTTAGCCTGAAATATTTAAGATATATCTTTGTCTCGTTGTGCTCCGACAACTCCCTCCATCTCAACCCGCGCCTTCCTATTCCGAAATTACAACGCGCGCGAAAACTCCCACCTCCTGTGAAATCCCGACACGCGAAATGCCCATGGTACCCCTGAACCGAAAGAACCGCCTCAAATCGGTGGGGGTACTTTCGTAACTTACCCCACATTCCCCACTGCCATCCCATCCGCCCACCCATTCATACATCGAGGCCGCGAAAACCCGCGACGAAACCCCACACCCTGCTCAGTCCGCCACCCAGCCGGAGCCTCTTCCCCGACGACGTCGTCCATAGCAACACCTCGACGTCCCTCATCCACCGTACCGGATGAGGATCCGTCGTCAATCTCATCGTCTCGCCGGTTCAGCCACACCGTCCTCCACCTCCAAGGAGCTGCCCCGATGTTCCCCTCGTATTTCGCGCCACCTCCATTCCCACACCGCTGTCTTCACCTGCACCATCGGAAGAGCATCATCATCACCATTTCCTCGGATGAAGCTGCAGCCTAATCGGCGGCACAAAAGAGGTTGTACACTAATCGCCACATTTTCTTCTTGATTCGATCTCATGGTGCTGCTGGCGCTCGGTCCTGAGCCGACACGGCGCGGCTCCATCCACAGGGGCGTCGTCGGCCACTTCCTCCACGGTGTCGCTCCCTCGGTGGCGACGTCCACATCAGTAGGACCTGATGCTGCTTTAGCTCTCGCTCGCGCTGCTACTATACTCTTGCTCTCGGTCCCCTGCCTGGTCTGCTCTTGCTATTGCTCTTGCTCACGCTGCTGCTCTCGCTCTTGCTCTTGCTTGCGATGCTGCTCCGATTTAGCTACACTTCACTCCGATGCCCCCGGGGTGAAGGAAGAACCAGCCGCAACGGGGAGGGGGGCTCACCGGAGAGGTACCCCACTATCTATCTTAGGGTTCAGGATGGGGGCGGTGGTCGCCGGCGGTGGCGGGGCGTTGGCGGGGCGGTGGCGTGGGGATCGCCGGAGAAAAAGCTCGGTGCGGGGGGCCTAGAGGGATGGCCGGGGCGGCGGCGGACCGGCAGTGGGGAGTGTTTTCGGGGCGGGCGGGGCTGCGCACCGTCGGCCACGGGGGGCTGCTGTTTGGCCGGCTCAGGGGGGTGGAGGTTGAAGATGAACCACAGGCCCTTGATTTCGTATCCAACGGCTGCAAAATCAACTGACCAGAGATGAAAAAGTCAGTCGACCGACGTGTAGCCTCACCTTGCTAGTGCGTCCAGTTTCGACAAAAAAATTCAGTTTCGACAACAAAATTCAGTTTTGACAGTTAAGTTCAGTTTCGACAGTTAAGTTCAGTTTCGACGGTTAAATTCAGTTTCGACAGTTAAGTTCAGAGATGAGCGGCTGATGTATTTTACATCTAGCACTTTGTGGTTATGTATTTTACGTCATGTATTGGAGATGCTATTAGAATTCCACTCAAGATAACGTTGTTCGTTGTCTCCCTTGTCCTGCTTCAGCCTCGGCGTCGTACAACTCACCGGAGCTGCTCCAACAACGAAACCCTCCATCACGGCGGAGCAGTACCTCGGGCTCCATCTCCAGACGCCTAAGATCTTCTTCCCCTCGTCCGACAGCCAAGTCAGCCGGAGCATCCTCATCGGCCAACCCAATCACGCTGAGATCGACATGGCTTCGCCAAAGAGGTTGTACACTTGTTGCATCTCTTTTCTAATCTACATGTTATATATATTGTCCACTGAGCACAGGGATTTGTTCCTTTAGTGTCTCCTTGAAAGAATAAAACATAGGAATTTTAATTTTCACTTGTCCTCCTTTTCAAATTCCTATTCATGAAGCACAAGACTAAGAGATAGTAGCATAATAGCATTATAACCGTACATTTTCTTGTAGTTTGACTTAATCTCACCATGCTTCTTTGCAACCTGTGATCTTCCAATTGTTGTGAATCAAACACCCAGATTGGCAGAAATCCTGTGTTTTTAGATTCTCTGTTTTGCACGTGCATTCCTATCCTATTCCTATCTATTTCCTATCCCTGCATTGTTGTAATCCTCCAATTCAAACGAGCCTTTACAGAATTACTTCTCTTACAGATAGTTGTCAAAGAAAACCTTGCATGGTTTGTCCCACTCCTGCTGCGCCGTCGTCCACCTCAGCTCAGCTGCTCCAACGACAGAAGGGTCCAGCACAGTAGGGATCCGGCGTCCAGACTGTCTTTCGCCGCCTCAGATCTTCTTCCCCGCTGCTGGCAGCCATGAAAACTGCACTATCATCATCAACGGAGTAGATGACCTCGAGGACTACACTGGTCCGCAAGAGAGGTCGCACTCTTTCGTGTCTGCTTACGTTATGCATTGCTTAATATTACATGCTACTTTATCATCCTGTTCACTGATTAGACTCTGAGTCAGCTCCAAACTAATTCTCAAACTTGAGTTTTTAAATGGTTGTGGGGTACATATCGGGGCCGCTATCAATAGTATCTATCTACTATCTGGTTAATCTCCGGTGTCTACTATGAGTTTCATGTTGGGTGGGAAACAAACAGTAACGAAAACATTCTCTGTATTTTTTAACTGTAGCCATTATCTGCCTGCTATTATTGGATTTGGGTCTATCCACAGGTTGCTACCATCACTCTGGATTTCTGCATGCACTCCTTACATAATCTCACTATGTTTTATTCCTATGCATGACAGTTATTGTAAACAATGGAACTGAACATGTAGAGCAAAAGAGACGAGCCTTGTGTGGCAATAAAATTTCATGCAAACGTCACTCCATGGTAGGCGCAAAGGCAGCCCCCCTCCACGCATTTCGGATTGTAATCGAGAGGAAGATATCTGTTCTGAGGGGGATTCAGAAGGAGAAGACAACTTGTATTTACCCCCTAAGGTCTTCGCTCTAACTTGGCATGCTGATGTTGTCTATATCATGCATATGTTGTCTTGCATTGCTTACTTTATACATCAAATATGTCATCTGCTTAGTTTACACATCCTTTGTGCGAATGCCATCTGTTTAGTTTATTCATCATTTATGTGAATTATGCAACGCCATCTTGTTTAGCCAGGCATCATATATGTGAATTTTGCAATGCCATCCTGCTTAGCCAGTCATCTTATATGTAAATTATATCAGGCCATCCTTTTTTTTCTTTACATATTACATTTGTCAATAATGTTATTACATTCAACTGCTCTTCGTGTGCATCAGCCATTTGACACGGTGATGGCAAATTCTGGAGTGAAAACAAGGTCTTCAGAGTAGACTATGCTATCTGACGAAGCGCATATCTCGCTGATTACGGATAGCTCCTCGGAGGAGGATTCAGAGACAGATGACCAGTCCTATTCCCCCCCCAAGGTGTATGCTCTAACTTGGCAGGGTTATGTTGCTCATATCGTGCGTATGGTGTCTCGCATTGCTATGTCATTTGATTAGTTTGGACATGCTTTCTGTGAATGCCACCTGTTCAATGTCTAATTACCATATATGTGAATTATGCATTGCCATCTTGTTGCAAGACATTATATATGTGATTATACACTGCAATCTTGTTGCAAGACATTATATATGTGAATTATGTAATGCAATGTTGTTTAGCCAATCATCATGTATGTGAATTATATCATGCTATCATTTTTTGTATTACGTGTTCCATTTGGTGACAACGTTTGTATATTCAACTACTCTTCCTATGCATCAGCCATTTGAAGCGGTGATGGAAGTATCTGGAATGAAAACAAGGTATTCAGAGCAAACAATGCTACCTGCTGAAGTAGACATCTTGCTGGTTACAGATAGCTCCTCAGAGGAGGATTCAGAGACTGATGACCAGTCCTATTTTCCCCCTGAGGTCTATGCTCAAACTTGGCAGGGTTATATTACCCATGTCATGCATGTTGTCTTGCATTGCTTAGTTTTTACATCATATATGGATTGCCATCTGCTTACTATATAAATCATATATTTGAATTATATCATGCCATCATGTTTAGATAGTACATACACATCATCTATCTGAATTATGGCATGGCAACCCATTTAATAAAGACATCATATAGTTATATCATCACATCCTGTTTAGTGTTTACAGTCATCATATTTTGAATTATGGCATTCTATCCGTGAATGTATGTGAATTATGGCATGCCAACCTATTTAATAAACACATTATATAGTTATGTCATGTCATCCTGTTTACATAGTCTCATATTTTGAACTATGTCTTTCCATCTTTTTTAGTTAGCCATCATAATGTGAAATTGTGTCATGCTATCCTGTTTAGTTAGCCATCATATATGTGAAATTGTGTCATGCTATCCTGTTTTGTTAGACAACATAAATATGAATTATTTCATGCCCTCTTTTATTCCCCACTATCCATTGCACCTATCTATCATACAATGTCCATACTTTCAATTACTTTTATTGTTTATCAGCCATTTGAATTGGAGAGTGTGATGGCAGTATCTAAGGGAGTAACAACACGGTCTTCAGAAAAGATAGTGCTACCAGTTGATGCAGATAGAACCACGGTTGTACTTTCCCAAGGACTAGATCCACCACACATAACCCAGACTCTCGCAGATTGTACCCCTACCCATTTGGACAGAGAACCAGCTACACCCCTTCTAACCCCAACCCTGGCAGATAGTAACCCAGTTCCAGTTGACACAACACCGTCTCCACCACAGAGCACCCAAACACGAGCAGTTAGTAAGGGAACTGTAGTGCCCAAAGCACGAGGACCACCACTCTGAATCCCAACTCAACGCTTAAAGGAGAAGAAGATTTGTTCTCAGGTCAGGTTCTGTAGCTATGGTTCATACTCCTTTGCTCTTGCATGGATGTATTTACTCATACCAACTATTTTCAAATTTGAAGGATGGAATTGAAACTCCAATGGAACAACAGGTATGTTTTAAACCTATTTGTTTAACTGGTTTGCTGTTGTAACCTGCTCTATGTTGATTTCAGTTTCAATTGAATAAATAGTTATGTTCTCATGTCATGCACATTACAAGTGTTGTTATTGTTCTATAGTTACCCACACTTATATTCTACTATTCTACTTTGTCTTGAACAAATATTATTTGAACTGTGTCTCTATCTTGATTTGGCAACAAAAACTAGAATGGTATAGACCATAAAGTGACCATGGTACATAGATATATGTTTGTTTCATGTTATTATCCTGTCCACTTTACTACTGAACTCATTTACCAAAATGAGTTTCATATACAACATGGTAAACATGTGATGTGTCTGCTTGTTTCTCTTTTAGAATGCGGACAAAATATTGGAGAAGAGTACCGCGTTATCCAATGGTAAAGGAAGTAATGCAGATAAGGTTCAAGATAGTGAGACATACCTATTAGTCTCCAAGAAAGCTGATAAAAACTATCTTGACGACAGTGAGGGAACCTAAAAGTCCTGTCTTGATGTAGTGTTCGAGTTACTAGCCACTACTGCTGGCACAAGCTCTTCGAACTCGCTGCCTGAATCAGTTCGTCTTCTTGAGTCTCAACTTCAAGTTGAAAGACATCGATCAGATGTGCTGCGACAGGAAGCTGAAGGACTGAGGAAGTCCCTGCAGAATTCAGATGCATATTTTCTGGTGCAACAGCAAGCGCTGGAGGATTTAAGCGCCAAAGAAGAGAAAGTTAATAAGCTTGCTAAGCATCTTGCCAGCATTATGGGTACCCAGGATATTGTTTCTTGAGATCTTCTGAAGTGGTTTCAGTTCTGGATTTGTTTTGCTGCGGCGTTTATTTGTGCTGGTCGCCAACTTTGACAACCAGTGTATATGATATGCTGCTTTGTTCCCTATATTTGCACTGGTGGCGAACTTTTATGCCCAGTGGATGTAATATGTGTAATAGCCATGATAGCCTAGCGTTAGTTGCTTGCTTATTTATTTCCTTGTTCTCTTGTTTATTTGTTTGCTTCTAGTCATTGCAGTTCTTTTTCCGCGGTTAGCTAGTGGCTGCAATAACCTATTTTTTAAAACTAGGCCACAATAACCATGGGCTAATATTTACTGTAGTGACACTGGGCCTCCTACTGGCCGTAGAAACAGTGGGCCTTCTACGGGCTGTAAAAATAATGGGCCTTCTACGGGCTGTAGAAACAATGGGCCTTCTGTGGGCCGTATTATCAATGGGCCTTATACGGGCCGTATAATCGATTGGCCAAACATGGGCCAAACAGACCGCATTATGGCCTTAAACGGGCTAGAGTTGGAATCGTCCGTTCATGGGCCAACCATAACGGGCCATCGTTAATAGGCCATATTTGAGGACGCTATGAAATCGGCCCAACGTATTAACGGACCACAAACGGGCCGACTATAACCACGGGCTGAATTTGGCCCACAAGCAGAAAAAGACAGTAATGGGCCGTAAGTAAACGAATGCTGGAAATGAGCCCAAGAATAAATGGGCTTTGAGAAGGCCGAAAGATAACATGGGCTGGAAACGGCCCAACGGAATAACGGGCCGTTAATGGGTATAAAGTGATACACTGTTCATTACGGGCCAGTTTCACCATGGACCGTTAATGGGTGAGTGATACACTGTTCATTACGGCCCAGTTTCACCATGGGCCGTTAGTAGGCCAAGAGTTACATAGGGCCTCATATGGGCCGAAAGACGTCATGGGCCATACATGGGCCAGAAGTGAAAACGGGCTGGAATCATATTGGATGGCCCAGATGATGCTACTGGGCCTAATTCGGATAGGGTGTAACGGGCCTTGGGTTAGCGGGCTGTAAATGGGCTATATTCGAATAGGCCGTTAACAAGCTTTCCATGGGCCGGCCCGCCAGCTTTTGACCAAGTTAAACGGGCCGGCCTTTTCACAGAAATGGGCCACTGTTGGGCCGTGCCACGTGTCGACGTATCATAGGCACCTTCCGTCCAATGAGTGGTTGACATCTGCCCCAACAATGAGCAGACACGTGTTTCCTCTAGCCAATGATGATTTTACACGTGGAAAATCCCCATTGGTCGGGGTTGTTAATGGGTTATCGGATCCAAAATCCGACCCGATAGCTTAACGGCGTTCCGTTACGGTGGATGCCACGTGTCGGTCACCCTTGACGAAAGCACTTCTGTGACACGCGATTTATCGTCATGGAAGTGGACACTTCCGTGATGATAATTTTGGTAATGTCATGGAACACTTCTACGACAGCACAGGTATGACTATCTTGATTTTGTCATAAATTTGTCATGGATGTACATGCTTGACAAAAAAAGCGACCTACTGTGACAAACACGTATCATCACGGAAGTGTATTTTTTTTGTAGTGTTGGGTGCTTCCCTTACTTGGAAAAGCCTCCCACTTATGATTAACACCTCTCGCAATCATCTGCAACTATGAAAAAACAATTAAGATAAATCTAACCATAGCATGAAACATGTTGGACCAAATCATCCCCTTACGAAGCAACGCATAAACTAGGGTTTAAGCTTCTGTCACTCTAGCAACCCATCATCTACTTATTACTTCTCAATTCCTTCCCCTAGGCCCAAATCATGGTGAAGTGTCATGTAGTTGACGTTCACATAACACCACTAGAGGAAAGACAACATACATCTCATCCGAATATCGAACGAATACCAAATTCACATGATTACTTATAACAAGACTTATCCCATATCCTGACAAAAAACTGTAACATCCCAAAATTCTAAATTTTGACATGTTATAATTAATAGATAGTTATTATTGATTGTTTGATTGATTGTGTGAAGTTGAGTGAAATTTGAAACTTTTGAAAGTTAAATGAGAGGGAATAAAAGGACTTTCCCAAACTTTCATCTTTGCTTTCTGATCTCCGTGAATTCAAATTCTTTTCAAATACAAAACCCTAGAGAGAAGATGACATGACTTCTTCCATTTAAAATAAATGCAAAGGGTTTTTGAAAATATTTGAATTCATTTGGAAATATTTTCCAACTTAGAAACTTTATGCAACTCAATGATTTTCACGATAGAAGATAAAATGACTTCTTCAAATTATACGAAATATGAGTTGGGAGTTTTCAAAGTATCAAATTTAAACTTCTTTAGAAATTATTTTCAATTCGGAGTTATTTGGGTTTTATTCAAATTATTTTTCTCCAAAAATAAAATATATGGAAAATAGGGTAAAATGATTCCCTACATTAGAAAATTCGAGAGAAATTAATTTGAATTTATCTTGGTATTTTCAAAATGATTTTTATTGGTGTTTTATTAGAGCAGAAGTACTCTTTGCTTTATTTGAATTCTTGTGGATTTTATTTGACGTTAGTAAAATGTTCAGGTTGTAGAAAATCTTTTTTTGAAAATTTTGATATATTATATGCCTAGGTTCTATTTTATTTTATTTTTCTTTATTTTATTTCTCATTGTGTTTAAAAAAATTCTTCCGCCGACTAGGCTTGCCCAGCCGAAGCCAGGCCAAGGCCCAGCTCCTCGCCGCCTTCCACCTCCGTCGCCGACCGGGACTCCTCCCCGGAGTCCGCCGCGCCACCGCCTCCTCTGCCCCCCTCGCCCACACCTCGCGCCTCCTACCCTCCTTAAAAAGCGGCCCCGGGCCCCGCCTCTCTCTCTGTTCGCGCCGCCGACCTCCCACATCACGCCGCCACCCCGTGCTGCAGACCGCCACCTGCCGCTGGCGAGATCCGATGCGCCGCCGCCCCAGTCGCCCGTTGCCGCACCACCGCCCGCTAGTGCTGCCGCCTGCCGCGCCACGCCGCCCTCCCGTCACCGCGCCGCACCCCGCCGCGTGTTGTCGCCTGCTACCGCACCTGAGCCGCTGTCTCGCCTCACCCGCTCGCCGGAGAAACGTCTCCCCGACCATCGCCGGAGTTCATCACCGCCGTCGTCGATTTTCTTCGCCAGAACCGCCGTGGACTGGTATAAACCAAACCCTAGATCAGTTTCTTGGTTTTTCTTTAAAAAACTAGTTTTTATTTTTAGTCTAGTTATATAGAGAACGTTCGTCGTTTAGACCTTTGTTACGAACGGTTTTCGTCGGTTCAGGTTCTGTAGCGAGCGTTCACTCGATAGATTTTTTCTTTTTCTTTTTAATTTCGTCAGGGACCTATCCGTGAATATTTTATTTATAGATTGGCCCCTGGTTTTCAAACTCTCACTACTTTTTGCTCGTTAGTTGGAATTAGACGAAACCAACGCCCACTTCTTCGTTACGAACTCCTCTATCTAGTAAAACAACTTAAACACATTTTTTGAAAGTTTTAAAATTTGATTTCAAACAGTTTAGTATTTGAACTTTGTTTAACCGTAACTTGAGTTTTATAACTCCATTTTAGTTGATTCTTTTTGCAAATCGAAGCTCTTAACCTAAACTTTCTAATAAGGCCAAATTTACATAATTTTGGTACTGTTAGAAATTGTTTTATGTTGCAAGAGTTATTTGCTTGGTTTTGATGTTTTCCGAATTATCTTCTTCGTTCTTTCCGATCTTTTGAGTGATTGCTTATGTGTGGTTACCATTGCTTACTTACGCTAGATTGACCGGAGTGTGACGAGTAGATCTATCAAGAGCTTTGAGTGTGAATCATCTTCATCAACAGTACAGGCAAGTTCACATTTTGATCATATCCCTTTCATACCTAGTTTTTATGCATTAGTTTCAACCCTCAAACACTGCATGGTTAGGACTTGATAACATGTGGGTATTGGGAAGTAGTTGATGAGGTAGGAACCTATTGCCCTGCATTCAAACCTTGGGAGTTACTATTACGTTATGCTTATGTTGCCTTGCTATGCTCATAAATGTGGATTGGGTTTGAGTGTATTCCATGACAGTTGTGAGATTGTTTACTTAATGATTCAACTTAAGGTGGCTACTTTAATACACATCTAGGTGGATTGGTTGCGGGCACCTGGAGAATCCAGTGTTCTCCTAGGATATCCCGGGGGACCCGTGTGATCATCCTACGGCTCGCCACCCAGGCTCAAAGGGATCATAAGATTATTCATGCTAGAAACTTCCGTGTGCAGCCACAAGCCATTATGGGCTCTGGCATAGTTAAGTAAGTTGCGTGAAGCTCTCGAAGAGGTAGACTAGCAGATGTAGTGGGTTGTAGGTGGTACTGTCTATCCAGAGTAGAGAGTTAATGCTTCTGAAAGACTGTGTCTCGGTCATCCTTTTCTCAAACACCTTGTAGTGCGAGAAATCCAACGAAGGAGATCAAGTCTTGTGGGGAAAAGTGTGCAAACCTATGCAGAGTGTACACACTAATCATGGTTAGTCGTGTCCCCGGTTATGGACATCTTGAGTATCTGGTTCTTGGATTATCATGTTGATCTCAACACTTTATTTAATTAATTTGATTGGGTTAATGATTATTATTTTGGGATTGAGTTGGAGGAACCTTCTCAATATTTATCAACCAACTTTGTAGTTAAATAAAATATATTCCTTTGATGTAGGGAAAAGTTGGCTTTTCACAAAAACATTATAACCATGGAGCTTTTCCACCAGCCATATATGCATGTAGTGATAGTTATTACTCATTATTTCTCCTATGGTGTGAATTTGCCAGTACATTCAATGTACTGACCCTTTGTGGCTGCAACATCTCATGTTGCAGGATTCTTATGACGAGTAAGTGGTACGTTAGGGTTACGATTTCTACACTCAACTTTGCCGTTGGTGTTGACGGGAATCCACAACCTTGTTGTTACTTCTGCTATTTGTATTGAGGTAATAGTATTTACATTACTTTATACATGTGATTTACCCCTGTTATAAATCCTCGAGTACTGTGTGTCAGCATACCGATCCAGGGATGACACTTAAGCATAGAGACTTGACCATCTGAGGTCGGGTCGCTACAAGATGGTATCAGAGCACATGTTGACTATAGGGCGTGAACCCTAGAAACTAGCAAGCCCATAGGAAAGATTTTTCTCTACAACTTCATTTTCAAAAAGATCCTTTACTTCTATTCTCTTCTGAGCTTATTCAATTTCCCTTTTAGTTAGACCATACCCTTTTTCCCTTTTGACCACTCGAAGATTCGACTGATGACACCACTCCAAGAAGTACAAGATATCGGCCAACTAAGTCCACTTCAGAATAAAGAGGATTTTTACCATGCATTATAATAATGGAAACTATGACGGTTGAAGACTCTGAAGACTAGGAGAATTTGAAGGCTCTAAAGAATTTCCAGATTTGTATGACCTAGGAAGGCACCCCTTATGGAACTTGGCAGACTAAGGAAGCTATCAATACCCGAGATGAAGGTGTATCGGAGGAAGACCGGAACATGGAGCATTAGAACTCAATGTTTTTGTCAAGAAAACCCTAAGACAGGAGATATCAATTATGGAATGAAAGCTCATGGCAGTAACATGGGCATAGACACGGCTAACCATGGTGTTATTGCCTGTTTATGCTATTGTCACCATGTTGAGTTAAGCATGCATTTCTTCGGAAGGATTGGATGGTAGAAGGCTGATGGAGCATCTATTAGCAAAGGATGCAGTTTTAATCATAGTTGGTGTATCGCCAGGATCTAGAGTATTACATCAGGAAGTTTAAGATGGACCTTCGGGAACTTGTATTTGATAAGGAAGCATTTCGTGAAGAACTCAGGACCCAAAAGCTGAGAGTAGCCAAGTGAGAGGAGCAAAACCTCGAGATATGAGAGATTTGTCAGGAACTGAAGGACAGTAGGACATGGTTCATGCCAAGGATGTTGAAACCCAGAAGTTTAGAACGCAACTCTAGAATATTAAAGGACGTCATGAGAGATTTTGCTTCAACAAAGATGATCTGGCAAAAGAACTTGAGAAGGACAAGCACGATCAGAAGAAGCCATCAGAGACATGTACAAGGCTTGAAGAGTTTGATGAAGATTTATTGACCTTTAGAAGAACAAACCCCTATTATATACCTACGTTAGATGCGACGATTATGAGCTGTCATTTGTTTGATGGTTTTCCAACAGCCACAATAAAAATCTGTCTTTTCAAAACTATTGTATGTATTCTATTCATCCCTCTCGATCTATCTTATCTCACCCCAAAACCCTTGGATCCCAAAAGATGACGAATGGAGATGGACGAGTATTTCCGAGATTCATGACACAACTGGAGGTAGCACACTGGATATGAAACATGGAAGATCGCATGAAGGAGCATGGTATTGAAGGAGAGTATATGGTTCCATACACTACGAAAGATCACACAAGGTGCTGCAAAATGGCGAGAGATACATCAAGCCATACAGGGATGGAATGGAACCAATGCTTGGGATGAATTCAAGACGATTTTACTGAGGTCCCGTCTTACCCGAAAGCAGGTGAACCTAAAGAGAAGAAGCCTTGTGCTTGTTAGATTTGTGGAGAAATGGGACACACCCATAAAGAACACAAGGATGAATGCCCTAATTGTGAAGGAAGTCACCCAACTGAAGAATGCCCAACTAGGCAGATCACTTGTTTCTTGTGTGAAGGGACTACCCACTACCCTGTTCAGTGTCACATTTACCCCATGGTACAAAGAACCATCCAGCAGAAGAAAGAAGCGATGAAAGGAGCCCTTATGGAAATTTTAGAAGAACTGGTGATGAAGGAAGAGGTGGAGGACACACCCTAAGAAGACGCAGTTAAACCCTGCACCAAGTCTTGCTATTCGTGTGGAGAAGAAGGACACATCTCCCAGAATTGTTTGAATGGGGATCTAGTAGAATTCCCGACAGAGGAAGTAGAGTATGACCCACATGAAATAGAAGCCCTGATTGGAACGGAAAAGTCTAGGAAGAGAAGTAGATTGGATTCCGGGAAGGATCTGAGTCATATCATCTGTTACAGGTGCAAGAACTTAGGTCATTACGCCTATAAATGTCGAAAGAAGAAATACGCCGAGAAATGTCGAAAGAGGAAGCCAAGAGCCCATAGGGCGGACACCATCCCCAAGAAGCCTAAAGACTTATCAGAAGTTATTTGTTTATGCTGCAAGGAAACAGGACACTATGCTAATAAATGTCCCGACAAAATGAAAGCTGGAGCTAAGTAGTTGAGAACGTAACATTGCTAATAAATGTAGTAGGAAGCGTTCTTTTGGGGGGGGCATGGAGTGAGTTATGGAATGGAAGTTTGAGATGTTGTAATGAATTCATGAAATCAATAGAGTTCTTGTGTCATGATTTCATACGCTGAATCTTTATGAGTGTTACTCTATGAAGAAGGATTTTTGACCATTTTCGAGGATATGAGAAATATGGTCTATGGAAGAAGTGTGCATTTCAAGGTGGTAGTACCTAGTGAGGACACTAAACTCCTGGAAGGGATGATGATATTCCATGAAGTGGACTTCGGACAAAATAAGAAGGAGTTTTGTGTTGATATGTGGGGTATCCCCAGGAGTATGAAGAGATGAAGTACTATGGGATATAAAGGAGGTGTAATGTTGGTAATAAGGAGCAGTTGTAAATCCATGATGAGCCTGAGTAATCACCTCTTAGTTTGGTGCCAATAGAAGGAAGTGAGACAATACAATTGGACGGATTTTAAGTATGCTAGGAAGCTGGAAGTTGGATGTTGGATTAAAGATCAGTTGCCCCGAGGATGAGTTCAAGGTTTACAAGTGATGAGATGGGCCATAACCCACAGGCCCTAGGACCTGCCAAGAAGCAAGCACACTCTTGCTGAAGGAAAAACCCTGGAAGAAGTTACGATTTTAGCAACAGATGATTTTATAGGAGTTTACGCAAAACCTGAGAGTTGTGAAGGAACGATAGATGTTTGTTTGGCTTGCAGAGTCAATGGATATATCTGAACTTAGGTCGTCGACAAGAGAAATTCTGCAATGCTTGTGAGGATGACCGAGTGTTAGAATGCGAGATTCGCTAAACCGTATACAAGGTAATGATTTGGGTGCGGGGTGGATTGATCACGATACCGACTTACTCTTATTATTCGCCTTGCTATGTGGGATGGTAAATCTGAGTGACTCGCCTATAGTAGAGAGACGACGATAAAAACCTTGTTTAAACCTTAGAATGGTATAAGAATTTTTCCCTTGTACACGGCAGCCGTTGTCAATCATAGGTTATACGGTGAGAATGAATCCCAGACCCATTTCCTGCAGGATAAAACCATAAATTGTTGACCACCATGAGATACTGATAGATGTTCAGTATTGGCGCCAGACCTGTCAGCTAAGAAGACCCAGTCCTCGAAGAACCTTACCAAGGACACAGGAATTGAGGAAAAAGGTTATACCACTACCGGAGGTACCCAGAGAAGGAATTTTCCAAGAATTTGAGAAGACCGACACTGTCAAGAATAAGGATGGAGCATATGAGTATTGATGGAACCGTAACCATGCTTCTAAGGAGGGTAGGACCCCAGACCCCCTGTGATTATCGGTGGATTTTGAGAAGACCCCAAACCTAACCTATTTCTTTCTAGCCTCTCCGAATCTCGAGGACGAGATTCATTTTAAGGGTGGTAGGTTTGTAACATCCCAAAATTCTAAATTTTGGAATGTTATAATTAATGGATAGTTATGATTGATTGTTTGATTGATTCTGTGAAGTTGAGTGAAATTTGAAACTTTTGAAAGTTAAATGAGAGGGAATAAAAGGACTTCCCAAACTTTCATCTTTGCTTTCTGATCTCCATGAATTCAAATTCTTTTCAAATACAAAACCCTAGAGAGAAGAGACATGACTTCTTCCATTTAAAATAAATGCAAAGGGTTTTTGAAAATATTTGTATTTATTTGGAAATATTTTCCAACTCAGAAACTTTACGCAACTCAATGATTTTCACGAGAGAAGATAAAATGACTTCTTCTAATTATACGAAATATGAGTTGGGAGTTTTCAAACTATCAAATTTAAACTCCTTTAGAAATTATTTTCAATTTGGAGTTATTAGGGTTTTGTTCAAATTATTTTTCTCCAAAAATAAAATATATGGAAAATAGGGTAAAATGATTACCTACATTTGAAAATTGTAGAGAAATTAATTTGAATTTATTTTGGTATTTTCAAAATGATTTTTATTGGGGTTTTATTAGAGCAGAAGCACTCTTTGCTTTATTTGAATTCTTATGGACTTTATTTGACGTTAGTAAAATGTTCTAGTTGTAGAAAATATTTTTCTGAAAAATTTTGATATATTATATGCCTAGGTTCTATTTTATTTTATTTTGCTTTATTTTATTTCTCGTTGTGTTTTAAAAAATTCTTCCGCCGACTAGGCCGGCCCAGCCGAAGCCAGGCCAAGGCCCAGCTCCTCGCCGCCTTCCACATTCATCGCCGACCGGGACTCCTCCCCGGAGTCCGCCGCGCCGCCGCCTCCTCTACCCCCTCGCCCACGCCTCGCGCCTCCTCCCCTCCTTAAAAAGCGGCCCGGGCCCCGCCTCTCTCTCTGTTCGCGCCACCGTCCTCCGGCATCACGCCGCCGCCCCGCGCTGCAGATTGCCACCCGCCGCCGGCGAGATCCCCTGCGACGCCGCCGCAGCCGCCCCTTGCCGCGCCACCGCCCGCTAGTGCCGCCTCCTGCCCGCCACGCCGCCCTTCCGTCATCGCGCCGGAGCCGCCGTGTCGCCTCGCCCCGCTCGCCGGAGAAACGTCGTCCTGACCATCGCTGGAGTTCATCGCCGCCGTCGTCGGTTTTATTCGCCGGAACCACCATTGACCGGTACAAACCAAACCCTAGATCGGTTTCCTGGTTTTTCTTTTTAAAAACCGGTGTTTATTTTTAGTCTAGTTATATAGAGAACGTTCGTCGTTTTGACCACTGTAATGAACGATTTTCGTCGGTTTCGGTTCTGTAGCGAGCGTTCGCTTGAAAGACTTTTTTTTCTTTTTAATTTCGTCAGGGACCTATTCGTGAATATTTTATTTACAGATTGGCCCCTGGTTTTCAAACTCTGACTACTTTTTGCTCGTTAGTCGGAATTAGACGAAACCAACGCCCACTTCTTCGTTATGAACTCCTCTATCCAGTAAAACAACTTAAACATGTTTTTGAAAGTTTTAAAATTTGAATTCAAACAGTTTAGTATTTGAACTTCGTTTGACCGTAACTTGAGTTTTATAACTCTGTGTTAGTTGATTATTTTTGCAAATCGGAGCTCTTGACCTAAACTTTCTAATAAGGCCAAATTTACATAACTTTGGTACTGTTAGAAATTGTTTTATGTTGCAAGAGTTATTTGCTTGGCTTTGATGTTTTCCGATCTTTTGAGTGATTACTTATGTGTGGTTACCATTGCTTGCTTACGCTAGATTGACTGGAGTGTGACGAGTAGATCTATCAAGAGTTTTGAGTGCGAATCATTTTCATTAACCATACAGGCATGTTCACATTTTGATCATATCCCTTCCATACCCTGTTTTTATGCATTAGTTTCAACCCTCAAACACTGCATGGTTAGGACTTGATAACATGTGGGTATTGGGAAGTAGTTGATGAGGTAGGAACCTATTGCCCTGCATTCAAACCTTGGGAGTTACTATTACGTTATGCTTATGTTGCCTTGCTATGCTCATAGACGTGGATTGGGTTTGAGTGTATTCCATGACAGTTGTGAGATTGTTTACTTAATGGTTCAACTTAAGGTGGCTACTTTAATACACATCTGGGTGGATTGGTTGCGGGCACCTGGAGAATCCAGTGTTGTCCTAGGATATCCCGGGGGACCCGTGTGATCATCCTACGGCTCGCCACCCAGGCTCAAAGGGATCATAAGATTATTCATGCTAGAAACTTCCGTGTGCAGCCACAAGCCATTATGGGCTCTGGCATAGTTAAGTAAGTTGCGTGAAGCTCTCGAAGAGGTAGACTAGCAGATGTAGTGGGTTGTAGGTGGTACTGTCTATCCAGAGTAGAGAGTTAATGCTTCTGAAAGACTGTGTCTCGGTCATCCTTTTCTCAAACACCTTGTAGTGCGAGAAATCCAACGGAGGAGATCAAGTCTTGTGGGGAAAAGTGTGCAAACCTATGCAGAGTGTACACACTAATCATGGTTAGTCGTGTCCCCGGTTATGGACATCTTGAGTATCTGGTTCTTGGATTATCATGTTGATCTCAACACTTTATTTAATTAATTTGATTGGGTTAATGATTATTATTTTGGGATTGAGTTGGAGGAACCTTCTCAATATTTATCAACCAACTTTGTAGTTAAATAAAATATATTCCTTTGATGTACGGAAAAATTGGCTTTTCGCAAAAACATTATAACCATGGAGCTTTTCCACCAGCCATATATGCATGTAGTGATAGTTATTACTCATTATTTCCATGGATCTTTGCTAGTACATTCAATGTACTGGCCCTTTGTGGCTGCAACGTCTCATGTTGCAGGATTCTTACGACAAGTAAGTGATACGTTAGGGTTACGATTTCTACAATCAACTTTGCCGTTGGTGTTGATGGGAATCCACAACCTTGTTGTTACTTCCACTATTTGGATTGAGGTAATAGTATTTACGTTACTTTATACATGTGATTTACCTGTGTTATAAATCCTCGAGTACTGTGTGTGTCAGCATACCGATCTAGGGATGACACTTAAGCACAGAGACTTGACCGTCTGAGGTCGGGTCGCTACAAAAACTAACTACTCACAAAGCATATTCATGTTCATAATAACAGGGGTATTGAATATCATTAGGGATCTGAACATATGATCTTCCACAAAATAAATGAACTAGCATCAACTACAAGGAGTAATCAACACTACTAGCAACCCATAGGTACCAATCTGAGGTTTTGAGACAAAGATCGGATACAAGAGATGAACTAGGGTTTGAGAGGAGATGGTGCTGGTGAAGATGTTGATGGAGATTGACCCCCTCTCGATTAGAGGATCATTGGTGATGACAATGGCTTTGATTTCCCCCTCCCGGAGGGAAGTTCCCCCGGCAGAACAGGTCCGCCCGAGCTGTAGATTGCTTCTGCCTAGGTTCCGCCTCGAGCCGGCGGAGCTTCATCCTGAAAGCTTCCTTATGATTTTTTTCCAGGTAAAAACCCTTCATATAGCAGAAGTTGGAGATCGGGGACCTGCCAAGGAGCCCACAAGCCCTAGGGCGTGCCCAGGGGTAGGGCCCATCCCCTAGGCTTGTGGCCACCTTGTGGGCCCCCTCTGGTATTTTCTTCACCCAATATTTATTATATATTCCAAAATAATTCTCTATAAATTTTAAGGTCTTTTGGAGTTGTGCAGAATAGGTCTCTCAGATTTGCTCCTTTCCGATCCAGAATCCCAGATGCCAGCATTCTCCCTCTTCATGTAAACCTTGTAAAATAAGAGAGAAAAGGCATAAGTATTGTACCATAATGTGTAATAACAGCCCATAATGCAATAAATATCAACATAAAAGCATGATGCAAAATGGATGTATCAGGGTGCACGGAGAATTGGCGGTGGCAAGGAGAACCCCAGGTGTGAGTAACCCTAGCGGGATGAGAGAGAGAACGAGGCATCAGGAGAGCGCTGTTTTTCTCCTCTGGATTTTGATTCGATTGGGAAAACAGGGTGAAGTAAATGGGAGGTGCGGCTAGTGCTAGATAAAATGGGTGGAGGGGGTGAGGGAGTCCGGGATTAGAGGGTCCCCGGGCATCCGGGCTATGTGACGTGGGCCGGACTGATGGGTCGTGAAGATACAAGATTGAAGGCCTTCCCCCATGTCCGGATGGGACTCTCCTTTGCGTGGATCGCAAGCTTGGAGTCCAAATGTGAAGTTTCCTATCTCTGTAAACCGACTATGTACAACCCTAGGCCCCTCCGGTGTCTATATAAACCGGAGGGTTTAGTCTGTGGAGGCTAAGACAAATCATATAGGCTAGGCATCTAGAGTTTAGCCACTAAGATCTCGAGGTAGATCACCTCTTGTAACCCCTATACTTATCAAAGTCAATCAAGCAGGAAGTAGGGTATTACCTCCATTACGAGGGACCGAACCTGGGTAAACATCATGTCCTCTGCCTCCTATTACCTTCGATCCTCAGATGCATAGTTTGGGACCCCCCCCCCTACTAGAGATCTGCCGGTTTTGACACCGACATTGGAGCTTTAATTGAGAGGTCCACTGTGTCATCAACAGAAGGCTCAATGACTCGTTCAATTATCTACAACTATGCCGTTTCCGGGGAAGCTTTTCTCCCCGGCCAGATTTTTGTATTTGGTGGCTTCATTCTACGTGCCAACTCGATTGGCCACCTCGAACAGATCGACAGCTACGCCCCTGGTCATGAGATCAGTTTCGGGAACCTAAATTATGTCACTGATATCCGAGGAGACTTGATCTTCGAAGGGTTCGCGGCCCTGACCACTGCTCTGGCCTCAAATTCGGAGCAAACCACCAGGTCCGAAGATGGGAGTTTGAAGCCCACCGGACTCTCTCTTCCAAACCATACTATTGAGGATCCGGAGGCGATTCTGTCCATGGAAATTCCGGATTAGACCGGGTTCCCCCTATCATTGAAAGGCCAGACTCGCCCCTGGATTCTGAATCTGAACTCTTGAAGTCCGCACCAACCAAGCTTGGCCAGGAGGCCTTCGCCCCGGCCGACCCCGTGGACTCTCGTTTCCCTGTACAAACCTCGCTATTAAATGAGGCTCTGGATTTAATGTGATCCCTCGCGATTACAGAGGAATCACTTACGAACTATGCTCAGCCCGGACTAGGGGCTGAGAACGGGGAATTTTACATCCCATCCACCACCCACTTCATAGCCACTATTGAAGATTTAACCGACATGCTGGACTACACCTCCGAAGATATCGACAGCATGGACGACGATGCCGGAGACAAATAAGTCAAGACCCGCCGATTACCGGACGTTGGATGGACACTTCCACATACAAGGTGTATATGGTGGACACACCCAAATAGGATGACAACAACGGTGGGAAGGATCCGGTTGAGGACAAACCTGCTGAGGCACCTCCAAAGCGTCGACGCCAGCGACGCCGCTCAAAATCATGTCATAGCAAAGACAGCAACACCGGAACCGAAGACGATAACACTCCAGAGGATGCCGAAGACCCTGAAGCCCCCGTTAAGCCCACATTCGAACAGGATGATGTGGCGGAGGGGCAGGTCAACACCGACGATCCGGTCGGGAATGAGGACTCAGAGGACAGTAATTATCTACCGCTCTCTGAGGACGATGTGAGCCTCGGTGACGAAGACTTCATCGTGCCAGAGGAACCACTCGAGCAGGAGCGCTTTAAGCGCCAGCTAATCGCCACTACGAGAAGCCTTAAAAAGCAGCAGCAACGGCTCCAAGCCGAACAGGACACGCTCAATGGCAGATGGACTCAGGTCCTAGCTGCCGAAGAATATGGCCTTCAACGCCCAACAAAAACTTATCTGAAGCACCGGCTACTGCCACAATTCAACGACGAGGCCGTCAAGCCAAACCCGCCGAAACATGACCACGCCAATGAACCAGATCGACCACCACATGGGCGTTACAAAGAAGCCACCCACGCCGAACACCAACCCGCACCACCTTGCTGTAAGGGCAGAGAGACAGCGGCTCCAGGATACACCTACGATCTACGACAAGACCTGAATAATAGAGCAGGCCAAACAAGATCAATCTATGGATCAAGGGGGCGCGCTCCAACGCGAGAAGATGACTATCAGGCTTGGCCCGACAGGCATAACCTCACCAGGGCCAAGAACCGCATACGTACTTCATCTGAATTGCGGCGTGACGTCGCCCAATATAGAGGCGCCGCACACCCCTTATGCTTCACCGATGAGGTAATGGAGCACCAGTTCACAGAAGGGTTTAAACCCGTGGACATCGAATCATATGATGGAATGATGGATCCCGCAGTATGGATCGAAGATTTTCTTCTCCACATTCACATGGCTCGCGGTGATGATCTCCATGCCATCAAGTACCTCCCCCTTAAACTCAAGGGACCAGCACGGCACTCGCTAAACAGCCTCCCAGAAAACTCTATTGGTAGCTGGGAATATTTGGAGGATGCCTTTAGAGACAACTTCCAAGGCACCTATGTTCGGCCTCCAGCCGATGACCTTAGTCACATAGTCCAGCAACCCGGAGAGTCAGCCCAGAAACTTTGGACCGGGTTCTTAATTAAAAAGAACCAAATTGTCAATTGTCTGGACGCTGGAGCCTTCGCGGCCTTTAAACACAACGTCCATGACGAGTGGCTCACCCGACACCTCGGCCAAGAAAAGCTGAAATCTATGGCAGCTCTCACCACACTTATGACCCACTTTTGCACGGGAGAAGATAGCTGGCTAGCTCGTAGAAGCAACAACACCAGCGACCATGGCACCTCCGAAGCCAGAGACAGCAACGGCAAGCCATGGTACAACAAACACAAGCGTCGAAACAACAATGAAGATACGACGGTCAACGCCAGATTTAGTGGCTCTAAACCCGGTCAGTGGAAGAATCCATTCAAAGGAAACAAAGATGGCCCATCCAGTTTGGAAAGAATACTTGATCGGCCTTGCCAGCTTCATGGCACCCTTGAAAAGCCTACCAATCATACCAACAGAAATTGTTGGGTCTTTAAACAGGCCAGTAAGCTAAACACTGGACATAAAGGGAAGGGGCCGCCCAGCGAGGACAACGATGAAGAGCCTCGCCCAACGAACACGGGGGTGGGGGGCAAAAGAAATTTTCCCCCGAGGTAAAAACAGTGAACATGATCTACATCACTCATATCCCCAAACGGGAGCGCAAGCGCGCACTAAGGGACGTTTATGCCATAGAGCCACTCGCCCCAAAATTTATCCCATGGTTAGCATGTCTGATCACTTTTGATCGCAGAGACCATCCGACCAATATCCGTCATGGAGGTTCGACAGCATTGGTCCTTGACCCAATCATTGACAGATTCCATCTTACGCGAGTCCTTATGGACGGTGGCAGCAGCCTTAACCTACTTTATCATGACACTTGAAAGTGCAACTATCCCTGGGTAGTTTTCGTAATTCCTAACAATATATAGCCCATTGAGCTAATGCTATTTCAAGATAAATATTTCAAGAAAGCTCAATTTTTGGCATGGCATGGATTACAAAGTGGACCCCTCAAAATACTAAGAACACATTTTGGCTCAAGCTCAATACTCTACATTTTACTTTTAGTGATCCAAGATCACATTGAGTCCATAGGAAAAGCCAATACTATTAAAAGGGGATGAGATGTTGCTTAATGAGTTACTTGCTCAAAATGCTTAGTGATATGCTCCAAAACCCTCAACTACTTTCTCATATCCACATATGTCCCAAACCAAAAGTCAAACTCGGCCCCACCGAAATTTCCTACCCGGCGCCACCGAGTTGACTTGACAGAGCCACTGCCACAAACCCTAGTCATTTCGGTCTCACCGATAGGGATCTCGGTCTCACTGAGATGGGATTGCAAACTCTTTGTTTCCCTTCGTAACGTTTCGGTCTAACCGAGATGAGCGATTGGTCCCACCGAGTTCACAATGCAAACTCTTTGTTTCCCCTTCATAACGTTTCGGTCTAACCGAGATGAGCGAATCGGTCCCAGCGAGTTTTCCTGACCAACTGTCTGTTTGCCTATTACCAAAATCGGTCCCACCGAGTTTGTGTAATCGTTATCACCGAGATTACGTTATACCCTAACCCTAACGGAATCGGTCCCACCGAGTTGACATGTCGGTCCCACCGAAAATCCTAACGTTCACATTTTGAACTACATCGGTCTGACCGAGTTTCTTGATCCGGTCCCACCGAGTTTGGTGATTTGTGTGTAACGGTTAGATTTTGTGTTGATGCTATATATGCCCCTCCACCCACTCTTCATTCATGGACAGAGCCAAACAGAACATGACTACACTTCAACATACATTTTCTGATAGAGAACCACCTACACTTGTGTTGAGGTCAAGATATTCCATTCCACCCACATAAATCTTGATCTCTAGCCTTCCCCAAGTTGCTTTCCACTCAAACCCTCTTTCCACCAAATCCAATCCTATGAGAGAGAGCTGAGTGTTGGGGGGACTATCATTTGAAGCACAAGAGCAAGTAATTCATCATCAACACACCCTCTATTACCTTCTAGAGAGTGGTGTCTCCTAGATTGGTTAGGTGTCACTTGGGAGCCTCCATCAAGATTGTGGAGTTGAACCAAGGAGTTTTTATGGGCAAGGAGATCGCCTACTTTGTGAAGATCTACCATAGTGAGGCAAGTCCTTCGTGGGCGATGGCCATGGTGGGATAGACAAGGTTGCTTATTCGTGGACCCTTCATGGGTGGAGCCCTCCGTGGACTCGCGCAACCATTACCCTTCGTGGGTTGAAGTCTCCATCAACGTGGATGTACGATAGCACCACCTATCAGAACGACACCAAAAATCTTCGTGTCTACATGGTGTTTTCTCCTTCAAACTCCTCCCTTTACCTTCATACGCAATTGTTTTACATTCCGCTGCTATACTCTTAGGATTGCATGTGTAGGTTGATTACTTGACTTGTGCTAAGTTGTTAAAATCTGCCAAGACTTAAAATTGGGAAAAGGCAAGATTTTTATTTGGTCAAGTAGTCTAATCACCCCCCCCCTCTAGACGTACTTTTGATCCTACAAGTGGTATCGGAGCTTTGGTCTCCATTTGCCTTGATTTCCATAGCTTTTGGTGATCATAGCCTTGGTTTCACAACCTAGGAGAGTATGGCGTCTAGCGAGGGAAATTACCACCGTAGAGGTCCTTGCTTTGATGGTACTAATTTTGCTAGTTGGAAGCATAAGATGAAAATGCATATTCTTGGACATAACCCTGCCATTTGGGCTATTGTGTGTATTGGCTTGCAAGGTCAATTTTTTTATGGGAGAGAACCGAACCGTGAAGCTACCGCAGAAGAATTGAAGATGCTGCAATACAATGCTCAATCTTGTGATATTCTCTTCAACAGATTATGCCTCGAAGAATTCAACAAAATCAGCCGTCTTGAGAATGTAAAGGAAATTTGGGATACTTTGATTGAGATGCACGAAGGTAACGACTCCGTCAAGGAATCCAAATTGGATGTGCTTCAAAGTCAACCTGACAAGTTCAAAATGAAGGATGGTGAAGGTGTCGCTGAAATGTACTCTAGGCTTGCTCTCATCACAAATGAGATTGCCGGCTTAGGAAGTGAAGAGATGACCGAAAGATTCATCATCAAGAAGATCCTAAGAACCTTGGATGGAAAATATGATACCGTCTGCACATTGATCCAAATGATGCCCTATTACAAAGATCTCAAGCCAACGGAAGTCATTGGAAGAATTGTTGCTCATGAGATGTCACTTAAGGATAAGGAAGAGCTCCACAACAAGTCAAGTGGTGCTTACAAAGCCTCATGTGATGCTCCCACATCATCAAGTGAGAAACAAACCTTCAATGAAGAATTGAGCTTAATGGTGAAGAACTTCAACAAGTTCTACAAGAGTAGAAGCAAGGAAAGAAGTTCCAAGTCAAGGTCCTACATTGACAAAAGATCTTCAAGTCGTGAACGTAATTGCTACAATTGTGGAAGACCCGAACACTACTCCAATGAGTGTACGACTCCCTACAAAAGAAGAGAAGATTCTCCCAAAATAAGAACTAGGAGAGAAGAATCACCACCAAGAGAGAGAAGGAGTAGAGATGACTGTTATGAACAAAGAACATCACGGAGAAGCAAGGATTCAGAAAGGAGAGATAAGTCATCAAGGAGCTACACAAAACGAAGACATCAAGATCATGTTGGTGAATGGGTGTCCGGCTCCGACTCCGACAATCACTCCGAGAGAAGTTATTGCTCCGACTCTGAATATACTCAAGATGAAGGTGTTGTCGGTCTAGCACTTGTGTCAACCAACTCCTACAACATATTTCAGTCACCAAATGAAGGAATTGGAAGATGCTTCATGGCTAAAGGCACAAAGGTATCACACCCCGAGTATGTTGATTTCAATAGTGATGAAGATGATTTGCTAGGTGATGATGATTTACTTGTGGACAACTCTAGTTATGAAAACTATGATGAACTTGCTATTAATCATGCTAATCAAGATAAAACGAATGACAATGATAAGAAGGAGATTGAGCGTCTAACTAAAGAACTAAACACTCTTAAGTTAGCTCATGAAACTACTTTGGAAGATCATCGAGAACTTTTAAAGACTCATGAAAAGCTACGCTTTGAAAAGCTCAACCTTGAGAAAGAGCATGAGTTCTTAAAAGCAATCAATGATGATCTTCGTAAGAAAAGTTCTTCTTACATTGCCAAGTGTTTACTCTTGTCTACTTACATGCCACAAGTTAAATCTAGCAACAAGAACAAGAAAGATTATTCTTCTAGTACTAAGAATAATCATGCTAAATCCAATGATGTTGCTTCTAGTAGTTCTCTTGATTCCACTAATGATTCTCTTATCCAAGTTACACTTGAGCAAGAAAATAGCTTATTGAAGGGAATTATAGAGAAAGGTGTTTACAAGAGTCTGGCCGGAAGTAAGGAATTTTAGGAAATTGTGCGCAAGCAAGGAAGACACCGGAAGAATCAAGGTGTTGGTTTTGAATGAAAGTTCAATGCCAATGGAGTTGAGTGGGAAGAAGATCAATACCCCAAGACGGAGTTTGTTCCCGAACAAGAGAATTATGATCCTACTTCCTTCCAAGGAACACAAGCTCAAGATGATCTTCCACCACAAGACCACAAGCTAAAGGGCAAGGACAAGCTTCAAGAGGATATTGATGCATTTGAAGAAGCCCCTGAGGCATTGGTAAAGTGGGTTCCCAAGACTACATCAAGTTCTACTTCATCAAGTACGACTACAACTCCAAGGATTCCCATCAAGATGGTGTGGATCCCGAAGAAGAAGAACTAGAGAGTTCTTGAGAGTGACTTCGCCAACATACTTCACTCATATCATTTTGGCAATGACAAGTGCAAACAACTTCCATATCTTGCACTAGTTCGAGGAGTCACAAACCCTCTTGTTGGTAAGACAAGGGACAAGGTAACCTAATGCATTCATGGACATCGTCTCATGTGAATATCACTCTATGTCTAGGGATATCCTTGTTTGTTCCTTGTGGGACTAACCCGTGTAGGTATTGAAAGTGCAACTCACTCCAAAGGATTGCTTCGAATGATCTACATCAACTTTGAGCACCTACATCTTCAACACCTACATGAAGTCATCATCGACAAAACCCAAGGTTAGTTCATCCCTCCTAGGGGAGATATCACATCTAGGGGGAGCTTTACTCTAATCAATTGAGCTAAAGAAACTCTAATGATGTGAACACAAAAATGCATTATGTAAAAGTGGTAACCCCACTCATGCTTAAACGATGAGTATGACCTACGATCAAATGTTCTCATTTGACTCCTCAGTCAATATACTCATATATAGATGACCTAGTCATCGCTAAATTGCTTGATAGATTCTAGAGTGATTGTGCATGCTTTGCCACATATTTCATTTGCCATCTTATTGTGTGAGCATGTTGGTTGCATATTTTACTCATTCGAGGACATCTATTTGTTGCCTTGATTGTTTGGCTTTTTCTCTTTTGCCAAATGGATGGACAAGAATGCCTAATAAGCTCCTCTAGCTATTTATGCTTTTCTCGTCTCAAACTCTATTCATGCTACACCAAAAAGTTTGATCAAGTCAGATTCGAACCACTCTGTGGGAGGAGCAATCGGAGTCCCCGATTCGTCGTAGACTTAAACTTCCAAAACCTCTTTGTGCATTTTGGATGACCGAGTCATCCATTTCGGTCACACCGAGATCACTAAGTTGATCTAGGTTTTCAATCTCGGTGCAGCCGATTTGAATTTTTCGGTCACACTAAGTTGCAGTAACCGCTTGCGATTCTGCATCTCGGTGCCACCGAGTTGTTCCACTCGGTCACACCGACAGGGTCAGGATATATATACCCACGGATGAGATTTTGGAAATTTCTTCAAACTCCTCAGCCCGCGCGTGTGTCTCCTGCTCTGCCTCCTCGGGTCTCCGGATCATCTCCTCGCCGCCAGCGACCTCCCACCGCTGGTTTCCATCACCGTCAACAGAAATCTGCTCCGTCGTTGTTGCCGTAGCGAACTCCTGCCGAATTAGGGTATGGGTTCGACCCTTGTTCTATTCTTTTACCTCTGATTCATAGCACATTGTTTAGCCATGATCCTCACCACGTATGCAAACACTCTATCTACTGAAAACATCCTTTAGGTTAGGTTTGATTTAAAAATTTAGGGTTAGGTCTCCGCCGAACTCATCTCGGACCGACCGAGTTGTAGAAATCGATCTCACCGATTTGGCTTAGACCATAGCACATGCAATTTTTGGTCTGACCGAAAACTGCAAATCGGTGTGACCGAGTTCAATTCTCTGTGAAACCCTAGCAGTCTCGGTGCCACCGAACTGTGACTTGGTCTGACTGAGTTCACTGGTTTAGGTTCCAAAAGTTGCTTCGGTATCACCGAGTTTACAAATAGGTAGCTCTGAAATGCCTTCTGTGGAGAACTAAAACTAAGTTTTTAAGTCATATGTTTTGCAAAAACTCTGCACTTTGTGATGCTCATCCACTCTGCGTTGTCTACATCTGTTCACAGGGTCTGCTGTCAGTGAGTTCGCAGAGATGTCTAATCAGAGTGACAGTCAGAACAGGTCTGAGGAACATTTGCAACTGAGTGAGGGTTCAGATCCCTCGAGCACTTCTGATGATGGTAGCAGGAACACTCCCAGCAACTTGCCAAAGGCAGCCACCAAATCTAAGAAGAAGAGAACCTCAGAATCTGAGGATGAGGATTATGTTGCCACTGAGGAGGAAGTAAGCTCCAAGAAGAAGGTGCTGAAAAAGGAGTATGGCACAACTGCTATAGTTAAGCCAGGAATGAATAAGAAGGCTCCAGCAAAAAATTACTATGTCTAAGGCCAGAGCCTCTACTCAAGAAACAATGGAGTTCACTCTTGAACCCAAAGAAGCTAGAGAGGGAAAGAAGAGAAAGGAAGAGTCAAGAAGACCATTTCCAGAGTCATTGGCAAGCCCTCCATGATGAGAGATCCCTCTGAAGATGATGAAGAAGAAGAGGATGCTCCAGCACCCAAAGCTCAGAAGCTTATGGGAGATGCAATTAAGTGAGGGGCTGCAACATCAAAGCACAAGTCTTCTCCCAAAGCTCAAGCTTAGAAGCCTCCTAAGCCCAAGAGAAACACCAGAAGTATACCTGCTGAAAAAAACAACAAGGCCCCAGTGCCTGAAGCTGAAGAAGAAGATGATGAGTCTCTTATTTTGAGAAAATTGAAGCCCAAGATTCCAGACCACAATGATACTCATCCAGTAGTTGAAGACATGCACATCAAAAAAGATGCTGGACTGAGATTGTGGAGAAAGGTTGATCCTTATGCTGTAAGGAGAAGAACTGTAGTTGACTACAAGTTCCACACAAAAGAACAACAAGACTTTTATGAAACTATCCTGCTTGACAAGAAGCCCATTGTGAGTGACATGAAATGGGTTGATTGGGAATTCATCCAGGAGAATGAAGATCACTTCCCAGGAGTTTATGACAGCTTCAAAGCATGTGGAGTAGATGAGTTTGTTGGACAGAAGCTCACAAAATGGAATGATGAGCTGATCATGCAGTTTTACTCCACTACTCACTTTTACCCAGATGGGAAGATCATATGGATGTCAGAACATACTAGGTACGAGTCCACTGTTGAAGAATGGGCCAAGCTGATAAATGCCATAGAGGAACAGGTGGATGACTTGGATGTGTATGCCAAGAAGAAGAAAGACCACAACTCCATGGCAAACATGTACAAGGAGATCCCAGATAAAGCTTTGGAGACTCACAAGCTTGGATCTGTACATTTCTTGTTGTCTGGTCTTCCTACTATGAACTGGATCTTAAGTCAGGAGATTACAAGATGATCAGAGGGCACTCTATCAACCTGCTACATCTTTTTGATGTCCCTCAAAAGTTCAAGGTCATGAGTCTGATTGTAGAGACAATCAAGAGGACTGCTGCTGACCAGAAGAGAAGCTGTGGGTATGCTCCACACATTCAGGAGCTCATCAACTCCAAGATGGGCACAGGAACATATCTGTTGGATAAGTAGCATCTACCCCTGCATCCTGATTTGAATACAATGATGTTGTGATGAATGAGGAGGAACCATCATCAGTTCAAGCACAGGGAAGAGAACCAAAGCAAAGGCTAAGAAAGCTGCCAAAATGCCAAGTGTTGAAGAGGCATCTCGGGTTTTCCTAAAGAGCAAGCAAGATCAACTTGCATATCTGATCCAGTCTACTGAGGATTGAGAAGGGCCTGGCCACCCTGACTCAAAACCAGGAGAGCTTGGAGAGGATCGTAGAAACTAAGTTTTATGATCTTGATCTGAAGGTAACTGAGATTCAAACAGTAGTTGAGCAACTTCAGGAGGAAGCAGATGAGAAGAGAGGCAAGGCAACCACATATGCATTTCAGCGAGTGCCAAGGAGTCAAAGGTCTCCTGACGTGCCAGTGACAGATTCCAGAGCTATAGCATCAGCACCAGTAGCTACAGCTCTAGTGCCACCTCCAGCAGGCACTCCATCAGCTCCAACTACATCGTCAGATGCCTTCGTCCTTGGAGTTCTCTCTACACCACACCCCGAAGACCAAGCCTGAGAGACACATAGCACTATGCATATTTGAACTTTTTGGTAACTTGTTGCCAAAGGGGGAGAAATATGTATAGATCATAGGCTTCGAGAGAGTGTTTTGCGTCTTTGCCTTTGGTTGAACTTTTTATTGTGTGAGATACTTTATGAGATACTTGTGTGATCATGTGATTGATCATTTGCTACTTTAATGCTTGTTTAGATGATACTATCTTTTATATCCATATATGATCATTCACTTGCTTGGTGATGAGTGCATGCTTTTAATTTCTATCATTTTGAGTGCTCCACCAAGATGTATGTGACATGGAAGAGTAACCCATGATCCTACTCGATTGTGCATTTGCATTCAAAAACAAATTTTAAATAATGCACAAATTTAGGGGCAGCTCTTGCTTATCACATACGTCTCAAAGCGACGATGTTTTTCAATCATATTATCATCGGTTGAAGCTTTGATCTATATGTTGTCATCAATTACCAAAAAGGGGGAGATTGAAAGTGCAACTATCGCTGGGTGGTTTTGGTAATTCCTAACAACATATAGCCCATTGAGCTAATGCTATTTCAAGATAAATATTTCAGAAAGCTCAATGTTTGGCATGGTATGGATTAGAAAGTAGACCCCTCAAAATACTAAGAACACATGTTGCTCAAGCTCAAGACTCTACATTTTACTTTTAGTGATCCAAGATCACATTGAGTCCATAGGAAAAGCCAATACTATTAAAAGGGGATGAGGTGTTGCTTAATGATTTACCTGCTCAAAATGCTTAGTGGGATGCTCCAAAACCCTCAACTACTTTCTCATATCCACATATGTCCCAAACCAAAAGTCAAACTTGGCCCCACCAAAATTTCCTACCCGACGCCACTGAGTTCACTTGACATAGCCACTGCCACAAACCCTAGTCGTTTCGGTCTCACCGATAGGGATCTTGGTCTCACCGAGATGGGATTGCAAACTCTCTGTTTCCCTTTGTAAGGTTTCGGTTTAACCGAGATGAGCGATCGGTCCCACCGAGTTCGCAATGCAAACTCTCTGTTTCCCCTTCGTAATGTTTCGGTCTAACCGAGATGAACGATTCGGTCCCACCAAGTTTGCCTGACCAACTCTCTGTTTTCCTATTACCAAAATCGGTCCCACCGAGTTTGTGTAATCGGTCTCCCCAAAATTACATTATGCCCTAACCATAATGGAATCGGTTGATGGGGAACGTAGCAGAATTTTAAAATTTTCTACGCATCACCAAGATCAATCTATGGAGTCATCTAGCAACGAGGGAGAGAGGAGTGCATCTACATATCCTTGTAGATCACGAGCGGAAGCGTTCAAGAGAACGGGGTTGGTGGAGTCGTACTCGTCGTGATCCAAATCACCGAAGATCCTAGCGCCGAACGGACGGCACCTCCGCGTTCAACACATGTATGGAGCGAGGACGTCTCCCGCGCCTTGATCCAGCAAGGAGGAGGGAGACGTTGAGGAAGAGGGCTCCAACGGCAGCACAACGGCGTGGTGGTGGTGAAGCTCCAGTACTCCGGCAGGGCTTCGCCAAGCTCTTATGGAGGATAGGTGTTGGGGAGGGGAGGGGTTGCGCCTTGGATGTTGTATGCAGCCCTCCCCTTGCCCCTCTATTTATAGGGGAAGGAGGAAGGGGGCCGGCCCCCTATAGATGAGATCTAGAGGGGGGCGGCGGCCAAGGGGAGGGGGCTTGCCCCCCAACCAAGGGGGGCGCCCCCTTTTAGGGTTTCCCCCCCAACCCTAGGCGCATGGGCCCAAGGGGGGATGCGGCCAGCCCATGTAGGGCTGGTTCCATTTCCTATACAGCCCATTAGTCCCTCCGAGAGAGGTGGCCCCTCCCGGTGGACCCTCGGAACCCCTCCGGTGGCCCCGGTACAATACCGATATGCCCCCGAACCTTTCCGGTGACCGTATGACAACTTCCTACATATAAATCTTCACCTCCGGACAATTCCGGAACTCCTCGTGACGTCCGGGATCTCATCCGGGACTCCGAACAACATTCGGTAATCACATACAAGTCTTCCTAACAACCCTAGCGTCACCGAACCTTAAGTGTGTATACCCTACGTGTTCGGGAGACATGTAGACATGACCGAGACGACTCTCCGGTCAATAACCAACAGCGGGATCTGGATACCCATGTTGGCTCCCACATGCTCCACGATGATCTCATCGGATGAACCACGATGTCGAGGATTCAATCAATCTGTATACAATTCCCTTTGTCAATCGGTATGTTACTTGCCCGAGACTCGATCGTCGGTATCCCAATACCTTGTTCAGTCTCGTTACCGGCAAGTCACTTTACTCATGACGTAATGCATGATCCTGTGATCAACCACTTGATCACATTGAGCTCATTATGATGATGCATTACCGAGTGGGCCCAGAGATACCTCTTCGTCCTACGGAGTGACAAATCCCAGTCTCGATTCATGCCAACCCAACAGACACTTCGGAGATACCTGTAATGAACCTTTATAGTCACCCAGTTACATTGTGACGTTTGGCACACCCAAGGCACTCCTATGGTATCCAGGAGTTGCACAATCTCATGGTCTAAGGAAATGATACTTGACATTCAGAAAAGCTACAGCAAACGAACTACATGATCTTTTAGCTATGCTTAGGATTGGGTCTTGTCCATCACATCATTCTCCTAATGATGTGATCCCGTTATCAATGACATCCAATGTCCATAGTCAGGAAACCATGACCATCTTTTGATCAATGAGCTAGTCAACTAGAGGCTCACTAGGGATGTGTTGTGGTCTATGTATTCACACATGTATTACGATTTCCGGATAACACAATTATAGCATGAACAATAGACAATTATCATGAACAAAGAAATATAATAATAACCATTTTATTATTGCCTCTAGGGCATATTTCCAACAGTCTCCCACTTGCACTAGAGTTAATATTCTAGTTACATTGTGATGAATCGAACACCCATGCAGTTCTGGTGTTGATCATGTTTTGCTCTAGGGAGAGGTTTAGTCAATGGATCTGCTACATTCAGGTCCATATGTACTTTACAAATCTCTATGTCTCCATTTTGAACACTTTCACGAATGGAGTTGAAGCGACGCTTGATATGCCTGGTCTTCCTGTGAAACCTGGGCTCCTTGGCAAGGGCAATAGCTCCAGTGTTGTCACAGAAGAGAGTCATCGGGCCCGACGCATTGGGTATGACTCCTAGGTCGGTAATGAACTCCTTCACCCAGACTGCTTCTTGTGCTGCCTCCAAGGCTGCCATGTACTCCGCTTCACATGTAGATCCCGCCACAACACTTTGCTTGCAACTGCACCAGCTTACTGCCCCACCATTCAAAATATACACGTATCCGGTTTGTGACTTAGAGTCATCCAGATCTGTGTCGAAGCTAGCGTCGACGTAACCCTTTACGACGAGCTCTTCGTCACCTCCATAAACGAGAAACATTTCCCTAGTCCTTTTCAGGTACTTCAGGATATTCTTGACCGTTGTCCAGTGTTCCATGCCGGGATTACTTTGGTACCTTCCTACCAAACTTACGGCAAGGTTTACATCAGGTCTGGTACACAGCATAGCATACATGGTAGACCCTATGGCCGAGGCATAGGGGACGACACTCATCTTTTCTCTATCTTCTGTCGTGGTCGGGCATTGAGTCGTGATCAATCTCGTACCTTGCAATACAAGTAAGAACCCCTTCTTTGACTGATCCATTTTGAACTTCTTCAATATCTTGTCAAGGTATGTACTCTATGAAAGACCAATGAGGCGTCTCGATCTATCTCTATAGATCTTGATGCCTAATATAGAAGCATCTTCTCCAATGTCCTTCATTGAAAAACACTTGTTCAAGTAGGCCTTTATGCTTTCCAAGAATTCTATATCATTTCCCATCAACAGTATGTCATCCACATACAATATGAGAAATGCTACAGAGCTCCCACTCACTTTCTTGTAAATGCAGGCTTCTCCATAAGTCTGCATAAACCCAAACGCTTTGATCATCTCATCAAAACGAATGTTCCAACTCTGAGATGCTTGCACCAGCCCATAAATCGAGCGTTGGAGCTTGCACACCTTGTCAGCATTCTTAGGATCGACAAAACCTTCCGGCTGCATCATATACAATTCTTCCTTAAGGAAACCATTAAGGAATGCCGTTTTGACGTCCATTTGCCATATCTCATAATCATAGAATAAGGCAATTGCTAACATGATTCAGACGGACTTCAGCTTCGCTACGGGTGAGAAAGTCTCATCGTAGTCAACCCCTTGAACTTGTCGATAACCCTTAGCGACAAGCCAAGCTTTATAGATGGTCACATTACCATCCGCGTCTGTCTTCTTCTTAAAGATCCATTTATTTTCTATGGCTCGCCGATCATCGGGCAAGTCAGTCAAAGTCCATACTTCGTTTTCATACATGGATCCTATCTCGGATTTCATGGCTTCCAGCCATTTGTCGGAATCCGGGCCCGCCATCGCTTCTTCATAGTTCGAAGGTTCACTGTTGTCTAACAACATGATTTCCAAGACAGGGTTGCCATACCACTCTGGTGCGGGACGTGTCCTCGTGGACCTACGAAGTTCAGTAGTAACTTGATCTGAAGTTTCATGATCATCATCATTAACTTCCTCTCTAGTCGGTGCAGGCACCTCAGGAACATTTTCTTAAGCTGCGCCACTTACCGCTTCAAGAGGTAATACTTCATCAAGTTCTACTTTCCACCCACTTATTTCTTTCGAGAGAAACTCTTTCTCTAGAAAGGACCCATTCTTGGCAACAAAGATCTTGCCTTCCGATCTGAGGTAGAAGGTATACCCAACAGTTTCTTTAGGGTATCCTATGAAGATGCATTTTTCCGACTTGGGTTCGAGCTTTTCAGGTTGAAGTTTCTTGACATAAGCATCGCATCCCCAAACTTTTAGAAACGACAGCTTAGGTTTCTTCCCAATCCATAATTCATACGATGTCGTCTCAACAGATTTCGACGGAGCCCTATTTAAAGTGAATGCGACAGTCTCTAAAGCATAGCCCCAAAATGACAGCGGTAAATTGGTAAGAGACATCATAGACCGCACCATATCCAATAGAGTGTGATTACAACGTTCGGACACACCATTACGCTGAGGTGTTCCAGGCGGCGTGAGTTGTGAAACTATTCCACATTTTCTTAAGTGTGTGCCAAATTCGTGACTCAAGTATTCTCCCCCACGATCTGATCACAAGAACTTGATTTTCCTGTCACGTTGATTCTCAACCTCACTCTGAAATTCCTTGAACTTTTCAAAGGTCTCAGACTTGTGTTTCATTAAGTAGACATACCCATATCTACTCAAGTCATCAGTGAGGGTGAGAACATAACGGTAGCCACCGCGAGCCTCAACACTCATTGGACCACACACATCAGTATGTATGATTTCCAATAAGTTGGTTGCTCGCTCCATTGTTCCTGAGAACGGAGTCTTGGTCATTTTACCCATGAGGCATGGTTCGCACGTGTCAAATGATTCATAATCAAGAGACTCTAAAAGTCCATCTGCATGGAGCTTCTTCATGCGTTTGACACCTATGTGACCAAGGCGGCAGTGCCACAAGTATGTGGGACTATCATTATCAACCTTACATCTTTTGGTATTCACACTATGAATATGTGTAGCATTACGCTCGAGATTCATTAAGAATAAACCATTCACCATCGGAGCATGACCATAAAATATATCTCTCATATAAATAGAACAACCATTATTCTCGGATTTAAATGAGTAGCCATCTCGAATTAAACGAGATCCGGATACAATGTTCATGCTCAAAGCTGGCACTAAATAACAATTATTGAGGTTTAAAACGAATCCCGTAGCTAAATGTAGAGGTAGCGTGCCGATGGCGATCACATCGACCTTAGAACCATTCCCGACGCGCATCGTCACCTCGTCCTTCGCCAGTCTCCGTTTATTCCGCAGCTCCTTCTTTGAGTTACAAATGTGAGCAACCGCACCGGTATCAAATACCCAGGAGCTACTATGAGTACTGGTAAGGTACACATCAATTACATGTATATCACATATACCTTTCGTGTTGCCGGCCTTCTTGTCCGCTAAGTATTTGGGGCAGTTCCACTTCCAGTGACCACTTCCCTTGCAATAAAAACACTCAGTCTCGGGCTTGCGTCCATTCTTTGGCATCTTCCCGGCAGCTTGCTTACCGGGCACGGCAACTCCCTTGCCGTATTTCTTGAAGTTCTTCTTACCCTTGCCTTTCTTGAACTTAGTGGTTTTATTCACCATCAACACTTGATGTTCCTTTTTGACTTCTACCTCTGCTGATTTCAGCATTGAATATACCTCAGGAATGGTATTTTCCATCCCCTGCATATTGAAGTTCATCACAAAGCTCTTGTAGCTCGGTGGAAGCGACTGAAGGATTCTGTCAATGACCGCGTCATCCGGGAGATTAACTCCCAGCTGAGTCAAGCGGTTATGCAACCCAGACATTTTGAGTATGTGCTCACTGACAGAACTATTTTCCTCCATCTTATAGCTGAAGAACTTGTCGGAGACTTCATATCTCTCGACCCGGGCATGAGCTTGAAAAACCATTTTCAGCTCTTCGAACATCTCATATGCTCCGTGTCTCTCAAAACGCTTTTGGAGCCCCGGTTCTAAGCTGTAAAGCATGCCGCACTAAACGAGGGAGTAATCATCAGCACGTGACTGCCAAGCGTTCATAACGTCTTGGTTCTGTGGGACGGGTGCGTCACCTAGCGGTGCTTCTAGGACATAATCTTTCTTGGCAGCTATGAGGATGATCCTCAGGTTCCGGACCCAATCCATATAGTTGCTGCCATCATCTTTCAGCTTGGTTTTCTCTAGGAACGTGTTGAAGTTGAGGACAACGTGGGCCATTTGATCTACAAGACATATTGTAAAGATTTTAGACTAAGTTCATCATAATTAAGTTCATCTAATCAAATTATTCAATGAACTCCCACTCAGATAGACATCCCTCCAGTCATCTAAGTATAACATGGTCCGAGTTAACTAGGCCGTGTCCGATCATCACGTGAGACGGACTAGTCAACATCGGTGAACATCTTCATGTTGATCGTATCTTCTATACGACTCATGCTCGACCTTTCGGTCTTCTGTGTTCCGAGGCCATGTCTGTACATGTTAGGCTCGTCAAGTCAACCTAAGTGTATTGCGTGCGTAAATCTGGCTTACACCCGTTGTATTCGAACGTGAGAATCTATCACACCCGATCATCACATGGTGCTTCAAAACAACGAACCTTCGCAATGGTGCACAGTTAGGGGGAACACTTTCTTGAAATTATTTTGAGGGATCATCTTATTTAAGCTACCGGCGTTCTAAGAAAATAAGATGCAAAACATGATAAACATCACATGCAATCAAATAGTGACATGATATGGCCAATATCATTTGCTCCTTTTGATCTCCATCTTCGGGGCTCCATGACCATCGTTGTCACCGGCATGACACCATGATCTCCATCATCATGATCTCCATCATCGTGTCTTCTTGAAGTTGTCTCGTCATCTATTACTTCTACTACTATGGCTAACGCTTTAGCAATAAGGTAATGTAATTACATGACGTTTATGTTGACACGCAGGTCATAAATAAATAAAGACAACTCCTATGGCTCCTGCCGGTTGTCATACTCATCGACATGCAAGTCGTGATTCCTATTACAAGAACATGATCATCTCATACATCACATATATCATTCATCACATCCTTTGGCCATATCACATCACAAAACACTTGCTGCAAAAACAAGTTAGACGTCCTCTAATTGTTGTTGCAAGTTTTTACGTGGCTGCTATAGGATTCTAGCAAGAACATTTCTTACCTACGCCAAAACCACAACGTGAATTGCCAATTTCTATTTACCCTTCATAAGGACCCTGTTCATTGAATCCGATCCGACTAAAGTGGGAGAGACAGACACCCGCCAGCCACCTTATGCAACTAGTGCATGTCAATCGGTGGAACCAGTCTCACGTAAGCGTACGTGTAAGGTCGGTCTGGGCCGCTTCATCCCACGATGCCGCTGAATCAAGAAAAGACTAGTAACAGCAAGCAAATTGACAATTTCGACGCCCACAACTGCTTTGTGTTCTACTCGTGCATAGTAACTACGCATAGACCTAGCTCATGATGCCACTGATGGGGAACGTAGCAGAATTTTAAAATTTTCTACGCATCACCAAGATCAATCTATGGAGTCATCTAGCAACGAGGGAGAGAGGAGTGCATCTACATACCCTTGTAGATCACGAGCGGAAGCGTTTAAGAGAACGGGGTTGGTGGAGTCGTACTCGTCGTGATCCAAATCACCGAAGATCCTAGCGCCGAACGGATGGCACCTCCGCGTTCAACACACGTATGGAGCGAGGACGTCTCCCATGCCTTGATCCAGCAAGGAGGAGGGAGACGTTGAGGAAGAGGGCTCCAACGGCAGCACGACGGCGTGGTGGTGGTGAAGCTCCAGTACTCCGGCAGGGCTTCGCCAAGCTCTTATGGAGGAGGAGAGGTGTTGGGGAGGGGAGGGGTTGCGCCTTGGATGTTGTATGCAGCCCTCCCCTTGCCCCACTATTTATAGGGGAAGGAGGAAGGGGGCCGGCCCCCTCTAGATGAGATCTAGAGGGGGGGCGGCGGCCAAGGGGAGGGGGCTTGCCCCCCAAGCAAGGGGGGCGCCCCCTTTTAGGGTTTCCCCCCCAACCCTAGGCGCATGGGCCCAAGGGGGGATGCGGCCAGCCCATGTAGGGCTGGTTCCCTTTCCTCTACAGCCCATTAGGCCCTCCGAGAGAGGTGGCCCCTCCCGGTGGACCCCCGGAACCCCTCCAGTGGCCCGGTACAATACCAATATGCCCCCGAACCTTTCCGGTGACCGTATGACAACTTCCTACATATAAATCTTCACCTCCGGACCATTCCGGAACTCCTCATGACGTCCGGGATCTCATCCGGGACTCCGAAAAACATTCGGTAATCACATACAAGTCCTCCTAACAACCCTAGCGTCACCGAACCTTAAGTGTGTATACCCTACGGGTTCGGGAGACAAGCAGACATGACCGAGACGACTCTTCGGTCAATAACCAACAGCGGGATCTGGATACCCATGTTGGCTCCCACATGCTCCACGATGATCTCATCGGATGAACCACGATGTCGAGGATTCAATCAATCCGTATACAATTCCCTTTGTCAATCGGTACGTTACTTGCCCGAGACTCGATCGTTGGTATCCCAATACCTTGTTCAGTCTCGTTACCGGCAAGTCACTTTACTTGTACCGTAATGCATGATCCTGTGATCAACCACTTGATCACATTGAGCTCATTATGATGATGCATTACCGAGTGGGCGCAGAGATACCTCTCCGTCATACGGAGTGACAAATCCCGGTCTTGATTCATGCCAACCCAACAGACACTTTCGGAGATACCTGTAATGAACCTTTATAGTCACCCAGTTACGTTGTGATGTTTGGCACACCCAAGGCACTCCTACGTTATCCGGGAGTTGCACAATCTCATGGTCTAAGGAAATGATACTTGACATTCAGAAAAGCTACAGCAAACGAACTACACGATCTTTGAGCGATGCTTAGGATTGGGTCTTGTCCATCACATCATTTTCCTAATGATGTGATCCCGTTATCAATGACATCCAATGTCCATAGTCAGGAAACCATGACCATCTTTTGATCAATGAGCTAGTCAACTAAAGGCTCACTAGGGACGTGTTGTGGTCTATGAATTCACACATGTATTATGATTTCCGGATAACACAATTATAGCATGAACAATAGACAATTATCATGAACAAAGAAATATAATAATAACCATTTTATTATTGCCTCTAGGGCATATTTCCAACATCGGGCCCACTGAGTTGACATGTCGGTCCCACCGAAAATCCTAACATTCACATTTTGAACTAAATCGGTCTGGCCGAGTTTCATGATTCGGTCCCACCGAGTTTGGTGATTTGTGTGTAACGGTTAGATTTTGTGTGGAGGCTATATATACCCCTCCACCCACTCTTCATTCATGGAGAGAGCCATCAGAACATGCCTACACTTCCAACATACATTTTTTGAGAGAGAACCACCTACACTTGTGTTGAGGTCAAGATATTCCATTCCAACCACATAAATCTTGATCTCTAGCCATCCCCAAGTTGCTTTCCACTCAAACCCTCTTTCCACCAAATCCAATCCTATGAGAGAGAGAGAGAGCTGAGTGTTGGGGAGACTATCATTTGAAGCACAAGAGCAAGGAGTTCATCATCAACACACCATCTATTACCTTTTGGAGAGTGGTGTCTCCTAGATTGGTTAGGTGTCAATTGGGAGCCTCCGTCAAGATTGTGGAGTTGAACCAAGGAGTTTGTACGGGCAAGGAGATCGCCTACTTTGTGAAGATCTACCATAGTGAGGCAAGTCCTTCGTGGGCGATGGCCATGGTGGGATAGACAAGGTTGCTTCTTCATGGACCATTCGTGGGTGGAGCCCTCCGTGGATTCGCGCAACCGTTACCCTTCATGGGTTGAAGTCTCCATCAACGTGGATGTACGATAGCACCACCTATTGGAACCACACCAAAAATCTCTGTGTCTACATTGCGTTTGCTCCTTCAAACTCCTCCGTTTACCTTCATATGCAATTGTTTTACATTCCGCTGCTATACTCTTAGGATTGCATGTGTAGGTTGATTACTTGACTTGTGCTAAGTTGTTAAAATCTTCCAAGACTTAAAATTGGGAAAAGGCTAGATTTTTATTTGGTCAAGTAGTCCAATCACTCCCCCTCTAGACATACTTTTGATCCTACAACACTGTCCGCAAAATGGGTATTGATCCATCAAGAATCAAACCCACTAAAACCACCTTTAAAGGAGTAATACCCAGCGTCGAGGCCTGTTGCACAGGGTCCATAACGCTGGAAGTAGTCTTCGGGTCATAGGATAATTTCTGTAGCGAAGACTTGATCTTCGACATCGTCCCTTCCGTAGTGGCTATCACGCATTGCTCGAACGAACCGCTTTCGCCCATTTCAACGTAGTTCCTCGCTACGCTTATCTAGAGCTCAAGATGCATGGACCACGCGGCGTTATAATAGTCAATGGAAACATGGAGCACTCCCTCCATACTGAGGAGCATACCACAGCCCTCGCAGTCCGAGTGCAGGGTGGTCTTATCAAGCCGAATACTACATTGGCAGTCAAGCCACCGGACACCGTTAAACGAGTCTGGTCTAACCTGCATAATGGAAGTCTGGCTCGTCCAGAGCTAGATTAACAATTCGGCCTCCGCCCAAGCCCTAAATTGATAGTGGCATACATACCTCGCGTGCATAACTACACACTAAAGATACCATGGGCAAGGATGGAGGCACACCACAACCAAATTCCACTATACGGCTCGACCCTATCCGGACCCTCACATTCTCCCCTTTTTCTTCTTATTTTTATTTTTTCAGGTTCTCTAGAACCCACGTCACTTTTTGATGGTACCAAGGGAACCTTTTCTAGGCCCATTATGTATACTCAATCATTGATCCTCTCAAAGGATCATCCACCAAGGCAAAAAGCAGCGCAGACGTGCGGCAGAATGTCCAAAGGATCTTCAAGATCATCTTTTCCTTTTTAGGACTGCTACCTCATGAGCACTGCGTTGGTTTTCCCTTGAGAGGAAAGGGTGATGCAGCAAAGTAGTGTAAGTATTTCCCTTAGTTTTTGAGAACCAAGGTATCAATCCAGTAGGAGGCTACGCGCGAGTCCCTCGCACCTACACAAAACAAATAATCCTCGTAACCAACGTCATAAGGGGTTGTCAATCCCTACACGGTCACTTACGAGAGTGAGATCTGATAGATATGATAAGATAATATTTTTGGTATTTTTATGATAAAGATGCAAAGTAAAATAAAAGGCAATGAAAATAACTAAGTATTGAAAGATTAATATGATGGAAGATAGACCCGGGGGCCATAGGTTTCACTAGTGGCTTCTCTCAAGAGCATAAGTATTTACGGTGGGTGAACAAATTACTATTGAGCAATTGACAGAATTGAGCATAGTTATGAGAATATCTAGGTATGATCATGTATATAGGCATCATGTCTGAGACAAGTAGACCGACTCCTGCCTGCATCTACTACAATTACTCCACACATCGACCGCTATCCAGCATGCATCTAGAGTATTAAATTCATAACAACAGAGTAATGCTTTAAGCAAGATGACATGATGCAGAGGGATAAATTCATGCAATATGATAAAAACCATCTTGTTATCCTCGATGGCAATAATACAATAAGTGCCTTACTGCCCCTATTGTCACTGGGAAAGGACACCGCAAGATTGAACTCAAAGCTAAGCACTTCTCCCATTGCAATAAAGATCAATCTAGTAGGCCAAACCAAACTGATAATTCGAAGAGACTTGCAAAGATAACCACGAGAATAGATCTCCACGAGAGAGGGGGAGAACATTGTATTGAGATCCAAAAAGAGAGAAGAAGCCATCTAGCTAATAACTATGGACCCGAAGGTCTGAGGTAAACTACTCACACATCATCGGAGAGGCTATGGTGTTGATGTAGAAGCCCTCTGTGATTGATGCCCCCTCCGACGGAGCTCCGGAACAGGCCCCAAGATGGGATCTCGTGGATACAGAAAGTTACGGCGATGGAATTAGGGTTTTGGCTTTGTCCCTGATCGTTTGGGGGTACGTAGGTATATATAGGAGGAAGGCATACGTCGGTGGAGAAATAGGGGGCCCACAAGGATGGAGGGCGCGCCTGGGGGGTAGGCGCGCCCCCTACATCATGGCTTCCCAGTTGGTTGATTGACGTAGAGTCCAAGTCTCATGGATCATGTTCGTTCCCGAAGGTTTCATTCCGTTTGGACTCCGTTTGATATTCTTTTTCTGCGGAACTCTGAAATAGGCAAAAAACAGCAATTCTGGGTTGGGCCTCCGGTTAATAGGTTAGTCCCAAAAATAATATAAAAGTGAATAATAAAGCCCAATAATGTCCAAAACAGAAGATAATATAGCATGAAGCAATCAAAAATTATAGATATGTTGGAGATGTATCAAGCATCCCCAAGCTTAATTCCTGCTCGTCCTCGAGTAGGTAAATGATAAAAACAGAATTTTTGATGTGCAATGCTACTAGGCATAATTTCAATGTAATTCTTCTTAATTTGGGCTTGAATATTCTGATCCGAAAGATTCAAGATAAAAACTTAATATTGACATAGAAATAATAATACTTCAAGCATACTAACTAAGCAATTATGTCTTCTCAAAATATCATGGCCAAAGAAAGTTCATCCCTACAAAATCATATAGTTTAGTCATGCTCCATTTTTGTCACACAAGAATGCTCTCATCATGCACAACCCCGATGACAAGCCAAGCAATTGTTTCATACTTTAGTAATCTCAAACTTTATAAACCTTCATGCAATACATGAGCGTGAGCCATGGATATAGCACTATGAGTGGAATAGAGTATAATGATGGGGGTTATGTGGAGAAGACAAAAAAGGAGAAGGTCTCACATCAAAGAGGCTAATCAATGAGCTATGGAGATGCCCATCAATTGATGTTAATGCAAGGAGTAGGGATTGCCATGCAACAGATGCACTAGAGCTATAAATGTATGAAAGCTCAACAAAAGAAACTAGTGGGTGTGCATCCAACTTGCTTGCTCACGAAGACCTAGGGCACTTGAGGAGGCCCATTGTTGGAATATACAAGCCAAGTTCAATAATGAAAAATTCCCACTAGTATATGAAAGTGACAAAACAAGAGACTCTCTATCATGAAGATCATGGTGCTACTTTGAAGCACAAGTGTGGAAAAAAGGACATGATAAAAAAAGAGAAGTCCCAAAATATCATGAAGAGCATTGTCCCTTTTCATTTTTTTGGGACTTCTCTTTTTTTATTGGGACAATGCTCTATTAAATGATGATCATCACACTTCTATTTATTTAAAACTCAATGATTACAACTCGATACCAAGGTATGACTCTATATGAATGCCTCCGGTGGTGTACCGGGATATGCAATGAACCAAGAGTGACATGTATGAAATAATTATGAATGGTGACTTTGCCACAAATACTATGTAAACTACATGATCATGCTAAACAATATGACAATGATGAATGTGTCATGATAAACGGGATGGTGGAAAGTTGCATGGCACTATATCTCAGAATGGCTATGGAAATGCAATAATAGGTAAGTATGGTGGATGTTTTGAGGAAGATATAAGGAGGTTTATGTGTGAAAGAGCGTATCATATCACGGGGTTTGGATGCACCGGCGAAGTTTGCACCAACTCTCAATGTGAGAAAGGGCAATGCACGGCACCGAAGAGGCTAGCAATGATGGAAAGGTGAGAGTGTGTATAATCCATGGACTCAACATTAGTCATAAAGAACTCACATACTTATTGCAAAAATCTACAAATCATCAAAAACCAAGCACTCCATGCATGCTCCTAGGGGGATAGATGTAACACCCTCGATGCGACTATAGCTCCCACGTGTCGAGGCACGACTTAGAGACATAATCGCATTGAAGGCATATGTCGCAAGTTAGGCAATCTTCACAACATCCCATGTAATATATAGATAATAAAAGGGGGAGATAACATAGTTGGCTTACCACAGTCAAAAAAAACATAGTTGGCTTACACTCGCCACGTCAATCAAGTACATAAAATAGCATTACATCATTCAAACACTCATGGCCCGACTACGACGCCAAAATAAAAGATAACCCAACATGCGACACGGTCCCGATCACCCCCAACAAGGCACCACTACTGATCATCAGGAAAGGAAACATAGTATCGTTGAGAGTCCTCGTCGAACTCCCACTTGAGCTCGAGCGCGTCACCTGGAGCGGAATCGTCAGGCCCTGCATCTAGTTTAATAGTAATCTGTGAGCCACAGGGACTCAGCAATCTCGCACCCTCGCGATCAAGACTATTTAAGCTTATAGGTAAGGCAAGGTAAATATGTGGAGCTGCAGCAAGCGACTAGCAAATATGGTGGCTATCCTGTTCGCAAAAGAGAGCGAGAAGAGGAGGCAAAGCGCGAGCGAGAAACTAGAGAGCAACCTGCGCAAGCATTACTCCAACACCGTGTCCACTTCCCGGACTCCGCCAAGAAGAGGCCATCACGGTAACACACTCAGTTGATTCATTTTAATTAAGTTAAGGTTCAAGTTATCTACAACCGGACATTAACAAATTCCCATCTGCCCATAACCGCGGGCACGGCTTTCAAAAGTTCAAATCCCTGCAGGGGAGTCCCAACTTAGCCCATGACAAGCTCTCACGATCAACGAAGGAATAGACCTCCTCCCGAGACGTTCCGATCAGACTCGGTATCTCGGTTCTTCAAGACACTTCGATGGGTTAAAACTAATCCAGCAACACCGCCCGAATGTGCCGACAAATCCCGATAGGAGCTGCACATATCTCTTTCTCAGGGCACACTCAGATTGTCCTAGGTACGGGTAGGCCAGCCCAGAGTTGCCCCTGGTGGCCACCGGCAGCTGACAGGTGGACCAACACTCAGAGGAGCACTGGCCCGTGGTGGTTTAAAATAAGATGACCCTCGGGCTCCGGAAACCCAAGGGAAAAAGAGGCTAGGTGGCAAACGGTAAAACCAAGGTTGGGCATTGCTGGAAAAGCTTTAATCAAGGCGAACTATCAAGGGGTTCCCATTATAACCCAACCGCGTAAGGAACGCAAAATCCGGGAACATAACACCGATATGACGGAAACTAGGGCGGCAAGAGTGGAACAAAACACTAGGCGAGAAGCCGAGCCTTCCACCCTTTACCAAGTATATAGATGCATTAAGATAACATGGCAATATAATGATATCCCAACAAGTAAATAATGTTCCAACAAGGAATGGTCTCCAATCTTCACCTGCAACTAGCAACGCTATAAGAGGGGCTGAGAAAAGTGGTAACATAGCCAATCAATGGTTTGCTAGGCCATGGTGGTTAGAGGGTTGACATGGCAATTTTGGAGGCTTGAAAGCAAGTGGTAGGCATTGTAGCATTGGCATAGCAAAAGAGCGAGCATCTAGCAAAGCAAAGATAGTAGTGATTTCGAGGGTATGATCATCTTGCCTGCAAAGTGGTCAGAGTTGACTGGATCCTCGAAAGCAAACTCAACAGGCTCCTCGTTAGCGAACTCGTCTCCCGGCTCTACCCAAACAAGACAAACAAGCAACAAGGACACAATCAACCACGTGCAAGGATCAAACAATATGATGCAAGGATGGTATGCTATGCGGGATGCATATGCAAGATTTGACAAGGGATGCATGAACCTGGCCTCAACTTGGGTATCCAAGTGTGCCACTGGAAAGATGAGATGAAATCGCTTGAAAATGATATAAAGAACGCCAGAATCGGAGTTACAGTTTGGAAATGGCAAGCAATTCAAATATGACACCGTGCAAAGAGATGAACAAGCTACAACACCCAAACATGACAACAAAATACATGGCAGGGGCGAATTCATGATGCTTAACAAAAGTCTAGCACTGAGCTACGGCCAATTCATCCATTAACAGGTTCAAACAAGCATGGCAAGAATGCATATGGCAAACAGATTTCAGACTTAGTGAAATTAACACTTGTCTGGAATTTCAGATCAGGTAGCACTCTTTGGAGCATCAAAACTACATGCTACAGGACCTGGACATGGCAAAGTAACGCATGGCATGGAGATACTCAAAGAGCTTAACAAAAGTCCCTTAGTGACCTTGAGCCAAAAGGGATCAGAAAATACAATTGCAAGCATGTGAACATGGCAAAAACATAATCAGTTCTCAGACTTAGTGAAAACTGGAGCATGCTGAAAACAAATATCAAGTAGGCATGTTTACGAGCTCGATGCACTCACTACGGAGCAAGTCATGATAATCTAAGCATACACCCATCAATAATACACAAAATGCAAGCTATACATGGCAAGAACAATAGCATAGCATGCACGGATCAACTACAACATCATCGGCAAAATCGCTAACAAGTAGACAATCTGCCCATATTCACGAAGTAGCAAAAGTAGAGCTCGATTGACTCAAGCTAGGGTGCTCCATAATTGCAAACAAAGACATGGATGGATAGAGCACTACAAGATTAACAAAACATCCTTACTGATCATCCTCAAAAGAGGCACGGATCACTAGGAAACAACATGAACATATGGCATCATGAGATAAACAGCTCAAGGACATTGTGGAAATGCTAAGTCCCTGAAATCAGCATTACCAAGAGCATCACTTTGCAAGCTTGTGCTAGTCACCACACACATCACAAAAATACATGGGTTGCACCTCTAGAAATATGGCAAAACCCTTAACAAAACATATGTAGAGCTCATGGGCATATCATGCACATAATAATCATGGCAAAAATGACAAATATGTAAATGGAGCAGCAGATCTGGGAATCTTCTAACAGCATTTCGGGCATCAAGATGAACTCAAATGAAAATGATGCAATGGAATGAAATGATGTGCTCTCTGAGACGAACATTTTGATATGCTATATGCCCAAAACGGAGCTACGAATGCGGAGATATAGCATGATGAACAGGAGCACATGAACTAGGGTTTCGGGCAAAAAGTCAACCGTCCCAATTCCCACATCTGGATCTGGCACGGATTTCGAAGCAGACCGCCGGAGTTACTATTCACCGCCGGAGATGAAGCTCGCCGGAGGTCGGAGTTGAGGAAGGAGGGGCCGGATCCGGTGGTGGAGCTCGCCGGGGCGGCGCGGGCCGGCTATGGCCGGGGTCGGCGCGGTCGCCGAGACCCGCGGCGGTGAGGCGGCGATGGCCGCGGAGGACGGGACAGGCGGCGGTGTGTGGCGGCCCGCGGCGGCCGTGTCGCCTGAGACGGCGATGGAGGCGGCAGCCGCTCAGGGAAGAAGGGCGCGGGGAGGCGCCCCGGCGGCGCGCGGCGATTGGGCCTCGGGGGCCCGGTTTGGGCCTCCCGGGCCGGCCGCGGGGAAGTCGGCGCGGGCCACTTGGCACCCGCTGATTGGCCGGAGGCGGCGGAGGGATTCGTCCGGTGGCGGGGCGGACGTGTTCGATGGCGGCGGGGCAATTTTTTTTAGGGTTAGAGACGAGGGGATCCGAGATTTGGAATGAGGGGTCTATATATAAGCATAGAGGGAGCTAGGAGAGTCCAAATGAGGTGCGGTTTTCGGCCACGCGATCGTGATCAAACGCTCTAGATGATGGAGAGGGTTTTGGGCCAAATTGGAGGGGTGTTGGGCTGCAACACACACGAGGCCTTTTCGGTCCCTCGGTTAACCGTTAGAGTATCGAACGAAGTCCAAATGGTATGAAACTTGACAGGCGGTCTACCGGTAGTAAACCAAGGCCGCTTGGCAAGTCTCGATCCAAGCCGGAAATGTTTAATCCCCACACACAAAAGAAAGCTAGAAATGACCACCGGAGGAGAACGGAGCGCCGGAATGCAAAACGGACAACGGGGAAAATGCTCGAATGCATGAGATGAACACGTATGCAAATGCAATGCATATGATGACATGATATGAGATGCATGACAACGATAACAACACACGGAGACAAAAACCCGAACCCGAGAAAATAAAATAACTTAACATCGGAAACGGCAAGAGTTGGAGTACAAATTGGGAAAGTTACATCCAGGGTGTTACAACACTCCACCACTACGAAAGGATCTCGTCCCGAGATCTAGGACTGAAAGAACGCCGGGTACTCAGAACGGAGGTGATCCTCGCGTTCCCAGGTAGCTTCACGGTTGGAATGGTGTGACCACTTGACTTTGAGGAATTTGATTGACTTGTTGCGAGTCTTGCGTTCAGTCTCTTCAAGAATAGCAACTGGGTGCTCACGATAGGAGAGATCTTGTTGGAGCTCAATGTCCTCGAAGTTGATGGTGCGGTCAGGAGTCTTGAAGCACTTTCGAAGCTTAGAGACATGGAACACGTCATGAACATTTGCAAAGTTTGAAGGAAGCTCGAGTTGATAGGCGAGGTCGCCTCTCTTGCTGACAATCTTGAAAGGTCCCACGTATCTAGGGGCAAGCTTCCCTTTGATACCGAAACAACGAGTACCTTTCATAGGAGAGATGCGGAGGTAAACATGATCTCCGATCTCGAAAGACAAATCACAGTGCTTACTTTCATAGTAGCTCTTCTGGTGGGATTGGGCTGCTTTGAGGTTATCTCGAATGACTTTGCACATTTCCTCTGCCTCTGTGATTAAGTCATTGCCCAAAAGCTGACGTTCACCGGTTTCAGACCAGTTGAGAGGGGTACGGCACTTCCTGCCATACAGAATTTCAAATGGGGCTTTGCCCGAACTTGCTTGAAAATTGTTGTTGTAGGAGAATTCAGCATAAGGAAGACAATCCTCCCACTTCATGCCGAAGGAGATCACACAAGCCCTGAGCATATCTTCAAGAATCTGATTGACTCGCTCGACTTGACTGCTAGTTAGAGGATGGAAAGCTGTGCTGAAGCGGATGTTGGTGCCCATGGCCTTCTGAAAAGAATCCCAAAACTTGGAGGTAAAGATGCTGCCACGGTCTGAAGAGATCACTTGTGGAATACCGTGCAGAGAGACAATTCGAGAGGTATAGAGCTCCGCCAATTGAGCTGCAGTGATCGACTCTTTGATAGGCAGAAAGTGAGCCACTTTGGTGAGTTTGTCGATAACAACGAATATAGCATCATTGCCACGCTTGGACTTTGGAAACCCAGTCACGAAGTCCATCTCAATGTGGTCAAACTTCCATTCTGGAATGGCAAGAGGTTGGAGGAGACCAGCTGGCCTTTGGTGTTCTGCCTTCACTCTTCTGCAGACATCACATTCATTCACGAACTGAGCAATCTCGCGCTTCATTCGAGTCCACCAATAAGCCTGCTTGAGGTCCTGATACATCTTCGTGCTCCCAGGGTGGATGGAGAGGAGAGAATTGTGAGCCTCGTTCATGATCACTTTACGGAGGTCACCTTTGGGTACAACAATACGATCCTCGAAGAAGAGAGTGTCCTTGTCATCAAGGCGGTAACACTTGTACTTGGGTTGACTCTTGGCAATCCCAATCTTCACCTTTTTCACCATAGCATCAAGAAGCTGGGCTTGGCGAATCTGGTCTTCCAAGGTAGGAGAGACTTGAAGGTTGGCGAGGAAACCTTGAGGAACAACTTGCAGGTTAAGTTTGTGGAAAGCTTCACAAAGCTTGGGTTGATAAGGCTTGAGAATAAGACTGTTGCAATAAGCCTTTCTGCTCAATGCGTCAGCAATCACATTGGCCTTGCCTGGAGTATACTCGATACTCGGATTATATTCTTGAATCATTTCGACCCATCGATTTTGCCTGAGGTTGAGATTAGGCTGAGTGAAGATGTACTTGAGACTCTTGTGATCAGTGAAAATGTCCACTTTTCTTCCCAACAAGAGATGTCTCCAAGTCAAAAGAGCGTGCACAACTGCCGCCAACTCGAGATCATGAGTGGGGTAGTTCTTCTCATTGGGCTTCAACTGGCGAGAGGTATAAGCAACAACTTTCTTCTCTTGCATCAACACTACGCCAAGACCTTGGAGAGAGGCATCACAAAAGACCTCGTACGGCTTGGATTCATCAGGCAGAGTCAGAACTGGAGCAGTGATCAATTTCTCTTTCAAAGTGTTGAAAGCAATGTCACACTCCGGAGACCAAACGTACTTGACGTGCTTCTGGAGAAGATTTGAGAGAGGCTTCGCGATCTTAGAAAAGTTTTCAACGAATCTTCGGCAATAGCTTGCGAGACCGAGGAAGCTACGGAGTTGCTTCACGTTCTGAGGAGGTTCCCAATTCACAATTGCAGACACCTTCTCAGGATTCACCGCAATGCCCTTGGCAGAGATGATATGACCAAGATAAAGAACCTCATCGCGCCAAAATTCGCACTTGGAGAACATGGCGTAGAACTGGTGTTCCCTCAGCTTATCGAGCACCAAACGCAAGTGCTTGGCATGATCTTCCTTGTTCTTCGAGAAAACCAGAATGTCGTCGAGATAGACCAAAACGAAGTCATTGGTGTAGGCATTGAAGATGAAGTTCATCATGTGAGAGAACATCGGAGGAGCGTTGACGAGGCCAAAAGACATGACAGTGTATTCGTATGAACCATAGCTTGTCCTGAAAGCCGTCTTGGGAATATCTTGCTCACGGATTCGAATCTGATGATAACCCATATGAAGATCAAGCTTGGAGAATACTTGGGCACCTTTGAGTTGTTCGAACAGCTCATTGATGTTAGGAAGTGGGTATTTGTTCTTGATGGTCTTCTTGTTCAATGGACGGTAATCAACACAAAGTCGGTCCATTCCATCCTTCTTCTTCACAAAAAGAACACCACAACCCCACGGAGAAGAACTAGGCCGGATGAGACCCATCTCTCTTGAATATCGAGTTGCTTCTTCAGCTCCTTCAACTCTTCAGGTCCGAGCTTGTAAGGACGCTTGCACACTGGTTCCGTGCCAGGCTCAAGATCAATAACGAATTCAACTGGCCGGTGCGGAGGCATTCCTGGAAGCTCTTCTGGAAAGACGTCTTGATATTCGCAAACGACTGGAATTTGCGAGATGGCATCGAGTTCACCCTTCTCATTGAGAGAAAACAGACGGATGGTATCATCACGAGCGGAAAACACAATTACATCCTCAGACGAATGAGTCAATTGAATCTGCCTGGCTGCACAATCAAGCTGAGCCTTGTGCTTAGAAAGCCAATCCATTCCGAGAATAAGATCAATATCCGAGTCACCAAGAACCGTTGGAGAAGCCAGAAACTTGTAGTCACCCAAGGTGATAGTAACATCCGGAACGATGGAGTTAGCATGCATGCACTTACCGGGAGAGACAACTGCTAATGGACTAGGCAAAACTTGCAAAACCAATTCATGCCTAGATGTAAACGGTCTCGAGATGAAACAATGTGATGCACCAGTGTCAAAAAGAACTTTAGCTGGAATATCATTAACAGGAAGGTTACCCATGATGACATCTGACGAATCCTCTGCCTGAGCTGCATTCATCAAGTTGACCTTGGCATGCTTGGGGTTATGCTTGACCACAGCTGTACTTGCCGATCTGACAGGAGGAGGAGGAGGAAGACGCCTCTGGTTGAGACACTTGTTGGCATAGTGACCCTTCTGTTGGCACTTGTTGCACGTGACCTCTGAAAGCGGACGGTGATACGGAGCACTCGATCTTGGAGGTTGAGACGAAGTCTTGTTCTGAAAGCCAGGGTTGGGTGGGTGGTAAGATCCACTGCCACCTTTGCTCTTCTGCTGATACGGCTAACGGAACGAAGGAGGAGGAAGCCAATACTTCTGCTGCTTGGCCACTTGAGTAGAGGAAGAAGGAGTAACAACTCTGACTCGCTTCTTTGAAGCATCACACCTCAGTTGAGTGGCCTCTTGCTTCAATGCCATGTTGTAGAACTCATCGTATCTCAAGGGCTCAAAGAGAACAAGAGCGAGCTGGATTTCTTCTCTAAGACCACCCCTGAACTGGTATATCATGCTCTTCTCATCAGGGACGTCCTGCTTAGCAAAGCGCGCGAGCTTCTGAAACAACTTGTTGTAGTCATAGACAAACAAAGAGCCTTGCATCAGGTTGCGGAATTCCTCACGCTTGCTTTCAATCACGCTCTGAGGAATATGATGAGCTCTGAAATCTTGACGGAATTCATCCCAAGTAATAACATGTCCACCTCTGGAATCCTTGTACTGCTGGAACCATTATGCAGCTTGATCTTTGAGTTGGAAGGAAGCGAACTTGACAAAGTCCTCAGGCCTGACCTTACTGCACTCGAAATGCTTGCACAGATCCACAAGCCAATCGTCAGCATCGGTTGCCTCAACACAATTGCTGAAAGTCTTTGGCCCGTTAGCAAGGAACTGGTTGAGTGTAGCAAAGTGATTCTGATTGTTGCCTTGGTTCCCTTGGTTGCCTTGATTGTGCTCTTGGAGAATTTGCATGATCAACTGTGTGTTTGCATTGGTTGCGGCCATCACAGCTTGCCATGCCTCCGGAGGAGGTGGAGGTGGTGGCGGATCAGGATTCGGAGTCGTGCGTGTTGGAGGAGCCATCCTGAAGAGGTTGACATCCATTAGCACATTGATAGACAAATATTGAAGCTGAATCCAACGGAATGAAAATTGCAACATATAGTCTTCACATCCGAACAAAATGAACGAATGCATTCCTCTTGAAATGGTCACATATCCATAAATTGAGAAGCCACTTAGAATTTAGGTAGAGAAATAAATGAACAAGGTACGGATCAAGAACGAATAATCGGTAAGAAATCCCAATCTCAAACCAACTATCTGTGGAACAAGAACTAGAGCTACTAGAATTCCCACCTATGAAACTCCCAAACCTTTCCGGTTATGCAATCAGGTGTTGGGGATACAGGGGAAGCATAATATCTCACCCAAATCTAGCAAATCCTACATCCAGCTGTATCCATCCTTCAACACATAACCGAGAAAAACTTAGGAAACCATCTACCTCAACCTTCGAAAAGCATCCGTTATACAAGTTATGGCGATACTCCCGAGCTCCCGCCCCAGTACTGGGTGGCGTCGAGGTTATCTCACCAACGAACTGCATAAAAGAGATTTTCGATGTCGGCGTACTAAACTCAGGTATTCCAGAACTGCAACGATAAAATTATGACGACAACACCTCAAAGCTCAACTCCCCGAGACACTTCCACAAAACCCCTGACAGGAGGCACCAAGACAATGTTCTCATCATAAAACCATCGGAACGATTCCAAGATACCCGCGTGATCCTAAAAAAAATTTAGTGAAATTTGAGAAGAGGAGAGTCAAAAATCTACATCAGGATGCCTTACCAGAGCGATGAGGAGACTGGGAAGTAAAAAAGAATTCCTAAACTCCCCGATATATAATTCCTAAATGACTCAAAACAGTTTTCTAGACACAACTCGGCTGCTAAAAACGATCAAGCAATGGGGCTACTAAGGTCGGGGAAGGCTCTGATTACCAACTTGTAACACCCTCGATGCGACTATAGCTCCCACATGTCGAGGCACGACTTAGAGACATAATCGCATTGAAGGCATATGTCGCAAGTTAGGCAATCTTAACAACATCCCATGTAATATATAGATAATAAAAGGGGGAGATAACATAGTTGGATTACACTCGCCACGTCAATCAAGTACATAAAATAGCATTACATCATTCAAACGCTCATGGCCCGACTACGGCGCCAAAATAAAAGATAACCCAACATGCGATACGGTCCCGATCACCCCCAACAGGGCACCACTACTGATCATCAGGAAAGGAAACATAGTATCATTGAGAGTCCTCGTCGAACTCCCACTTGAGATCGAGTGCGTCACCTGGAGCGGAATCGTCAGGCCCTGCATCTGGTTTAATAGTAATCTGTGAGCCACAGGGACTCAGCAATCTCGCACCCTCGCGATCAAGACTATTTAAGCTTATAGGTAAGGCAAGGTAAATATGTGGAGCTGCAGCAAGCGACTAGCAAATATAATGGCTATCCTGTTCGCAAAAGAGAGCGAGAAGAGGAGGCAAAGCGCGAGCGAGAAACTAGAGAGCAACCTGCACAAGCATTACTCCAACACCGTGTCCACTTCCTGGACTCCGCCGAGAAGAGGCCATCACGGTAACACACTCAGTTGATTCATTTTACTTAAGTTAAGGTTCAAGTTATCTACAACCGAACATTAACAAATTCCCATCTGCCCATAACCACGGGCATGACTTTCCAAAGTTCAAATCCCTGCAGGGGAATCCCAACTTAGCCCATGACAAGCTCTCACGGTCAACGAAGGAATAGACCTCCTCCCGAGACGTTCCGATCAGACTCGGTATCTCGGTTCTTCAAGACACTTCGACAGGTTAAAACTAATCCAGCAACACCGCCCGAATGTGCCGACAAATCCCGATAGGAGCTGCACATATCTCTTTCTCAGGGCACACTCAGATTGTCCTAGGTACGGGTAGGCCAGCCCAGAGTTGCCCCTGGTGGCCACCGACAGTTGACAGGTGGACCAACACTCAGAGGAGCACTGGCCCGGGGGGTTTAAAATAAGATGACCCTCGGGCTCCAGAAACCCAAGGGAAAAAGAGGCTAGGTGGCAAATGGTAAAACCAAGGTTGGGCATTGCTGGAAAAGCTTTAATCAAGGCGAACTATCAAGGGGTTCCCATTATAACCCAACCACGTAAGGAACGCAAAATCCGGGAACATAACACCGATATGACGGAAACTAGGGCGGCAAGAGTGGAACAAAACACTAGGCGAGAGGCCGAGCCTTCCACCCTTTACCAAGTATATAGATGCATTAAGATAACATGGCAATATAATGATATCCCAACAAGTAAATAATGTTCCAACAAGGAACGGTCTCCAATCTTCACCTGCAACTAGCAACGCTATAAGAGGGGCTGAGCAATGCGGTAACATAGCCAATCAACGGTTTGCTAGGACATGGTGGGTTAGAGGTTTGACATGGCAATTTGGGAGGCTTGAAAGCAAGTGGTAGGCATCGTAGCATTGGCATAGCAAAAGAGCGAGAATCTAGCAAAGCAAAGATAGTAGTGATTTCGAGGGTATGATCATCTTGCCTGCAAAGTGGTCAGAGTTGACTGGATCGTCGAAAGCAAAATCAACGGGCTCCTCGTTAGCGAACTCGTCTCCTGGCTCTACCCAAACAAGACAAACAAGCAAGAAGGACACAATCAACCACGTGCAAGGATCAAACAATATGATGCAAGGATGGTATGCTATGCGGGATGCATATGCAAGATTTGACAAGGGATGCATGAACCTGGCCTCACTTGGGTATCCAAGTGTGCCACTGGAAAGATGAGATGAAATCGCTTGAAAACGATATAAAGAACGCCGGAATCGGAGTTCCGGTTTGGAAATGGCAAGCAATTCAAATGACACCGGTCTGCGATTTACAGCAAGTAGCCATCTAAATGCAAAGAGATGAACAAGCTACAGCACCCAAACATCACAACAAAATACATGGAAGGGGTGCATTCATGATGCTTAACAAAATTCTAGCATCGAGCTACGGCTAATTCATCCACTAACAGGTTCAAACAAGCATGGCAAAAATGCATATGGCAAACAGATTTCAGACTTAGTGAAATTAACACTTGTTTGGAATTTCAGATCAGGTAGCACTCTTCGGAGCATCAAAACTACATGCTACAGGACCTGTACATGGCAAAGTAAAGAATTGCATGGAGCTACTCAAAGAGCTTAACAAAATTCCCTTAGTGACCTTGAGCCAAAAGGGATCAGAAAATACAATTGCAAGCATGTGAACTTGGCAAAAACATAATCAGTTCTCAGACTTAGTGAAAACTGAAGCATGCTGAAAACAGATATCAAGTAGGCATGTTTACGAGCTTGATGCACTCACTACGGAGCAAGTCATGATAATCTAAGAATACACCCATCAAGAATACACAAAATGCAATCTAGACATGGCAAGAACAATAGCATAGCATGCACGGATCAACTACAACATCATCGGCAAAATCGCTAACAAGTAGACAAGCTGCCCAGATTCACGAAGTAGCAAAAGTAGAGCTCGATTGACTCAAGCTAGGTTGCTCCATAATTGCAAACAAAGACATGGATGGATAGAGCACTACAAGATTAACAAAACATCCTTACTGATCATCCTCAAAAGAGGCACGGATCACTAGGAAACAACATGAACATATGGCATCATGAGATAAACAGCTCAAGGACTTTGTGGAAATGCTAAGTCCCTGAAATCAGCATTACCAAGAGCCTCACTTTGCAAGCTTGTGCTAGTCACCACACACATCACAAAAATACATGGGTTGCACCTCTAGAAATATGGCAAAACCCTTAACAAAACATATGTAGAGCTCATGGGCATATCATGCACATAATAATCATGGCAAAAATGACAAATATCTAAATGGAGCAGCAGATCTGGCAATTATCTCAAGTATCCCTCTTCTAACAGCATTTCGGGCATCAATATGAACTCAAATGAAAATGATGCAATGGAATGAAATGATGTGCTCTCTGAGACGAACTTTTTGATATGCTATATGCCCAAAACGGAGCTACGAATGCGGAGATATAGCATGATGAACAGGAGCACATGAACTAGGGTTTCGGGCAAAAAGTCAACCGTCCCAATTCCTAGATCTGGATCTGGCACGGATTTTGAAGCAGCCCACCGGAGTTACTGTTCACCGCCGGAGATGAAGCTCGCCGGAGGTCGGAGTTGAGGAAGGAGGGGCCGAATCCGGTGGTGGAGCTCGCCGGGGCGGCGCGGGCCGGCTATGGCCGGGGTCGGCGCGGTCGCCGAGACCCGCGGCGGCGAGGCGGCGATGGCCGCGGAGGACGGGACGGGCCGCGGTGTGCGGCGGCCCGCGGAGGCCGTGTCACCGGAGACAGCGATGGAGGCGGCGGCCGCTCGGGGAAGAAGGGCGCGGGGAGGCGCCCCGGCGGCGCGCGGCGATTGGGCCTCGGGGGCCCGGTTTGGGCTTCCCTGGCCGGCGACGGGGAAGTGGGCGCGGGCCACTTGGCGCCCGCTGATTGGCCGGAGGCGGCGGCGGGATTCGTCCGGTGGCAGGGCGGATGTGTCCGGTGGCGGGGGGCCAATTTTTTTTAGGGTTAGAGACGAGGGGATCCGAGATTTGGAATGAGGGGTCTATATATAGGCATAGAGGGAGCTAGGAGAGTCCAAATGAGGTGCGGTTTTCTGCCACGCGATCGTGATCGAATGCTCTAGATGATGGAGAGAGTTTTGGTGGGTTTTGGGCCAAATTGGAGGGGTGTTGGGCTGCAACACACACGAGGCCTTTTCGGTCCCTCGGTTAACCGTTAGAGTATCAAACGAAGTCCAAATGGTACGAAACTTGACAGGTGGTCTACCGGTAGTAAACCAAGGCCGCTTGGCAAGTCTCGGTCCAAACCGGAAATGTTTAATCCCCACACACAAAAGAAAGCTAGAAATGACCACCGGAGGAGAACGGAGCGCCGGAATGCAAAACGGACAACGGGGAAAATGCTCGAATGCATGAGATGAACACGTATGCAAATGCAATGCATATGATGACATGATATGAGATGCATGACAATGATAACAACACACGGAGACAGAAACCCGAACCCGAGAAAATAAAATAACTTAACGCCGGAAACGGCAAGAGTTGGAGTACAAATTGGGAAAGTTACATCCGGGGTGTTACAATAGATTGGTAGGAAAAGACCATCGCTCGTCCCCGACTGCCACTCATAAGGAGGACAATCAAAGAACACCTCATGTTTCAAATTTGTTACATAACCTTTACCATATGTGCATGCTACGGCACTTACAAACTTGAACACAAGTATTTCTCAAATTCACAACTACTAAACTAGCACAACTTTAATATCACTACCTCCATCCCTCAAAACAATCATCAAGCAACAAACTTCTCTTAGTATTCAAAACACTCAGAAGAAAGTTTTTGCTAATCTTGAATACCTAGCATATTAGTATTATCTAAGAAAATTACCATGCTATTTAAGACTCTCAAAATAATCTAAGTGAAGCATGACAGATCAATAGTTTCTATAAAACAAATCCACCACCGTGCTCTAAAAGATATAAGTGAAGTACTAGAGCAAAACTATATAGCTCAAAAGATATAACTGAAGCACATAGAATATTCTAATAATTTCCGAATCATGTGTGTCTCTCTCAAAAGGTGTGTAAAACAAAGATGATTGTGGTAAACTAAAAAGAAAATACTCAAATCATGCAAGACGCTCCAAGCAAAACACATATCATGTGGTGAATAAAAATATAGCTCCAAGTAAAGTTACCGATGGAAGTAGACGAAAGAGGGGATGCCTTCCGGGGCATCCCCAAGCTTTGGCTTTTTGGTGTCGTTAGATTATCTTGGGGGTGACATGGGCATCCCCAATCTTAGGCTCTTGCCACTCCTTGTTCCATAATCCATCAAATCCTTACCCAAAGCTTGAAAACTTCACAACATAAAACTTAAAGTAGAAAATCTCGTGAGCTCCGTTAGCTAAAGAAAACAAAACACCACTTCAAGGTACTGTAACAAACTCATTCTTTATTTATATTGGTGTTAAACCTACTGTATTCCAACTTCTCTATGGTTTATAAACTATTTTACTAGCCATAGATTCATCAAAATAAGCAAACAACACACGTAAAAACAGAATCTGTCCAAAACAGAACAGTCTGTAGTAATATGTAGCTAGCGCAAGATCTGGAACCCCAAAAATTCTAAAATAAATTGCTAGGCGTGAGGAATTTATATATTAATCATATGCAAAAATAATTAACTAAATAGCAATTTCCAAATAGAAATGGCAGCAGTTCTCGTGATGCTAAAGTTTCTGTTTTTTACAGCAAGATTAATAAGACTTTCCCCAAGTCTTCCCAACGGTTCTACTTGGCACAAACACTAATTAAACACAACCAAAACAGAGGATATATAAATTATTTATTACTAAACAGGAGCAAAAAGCAAGGAATAAAAATAAAATTGGGTTGCCTCCCAACAAACGCTATCGTTTAACGCCCCTAGCTAGGCATAAAAAGCAATGATAGAAGTATTGCCATCTTTGGTAGGTAATTATTCAATGAGGCATCTACCATACTTCGGAATTTATATATTTTTAATGATTATCAAACTTTTAGGCACAAGATCGAAAAATTCATTTGTAACAAATGGTTCCTTAATGATAGCAAAAAGATTGGGATGAATACTTATAGATTTGAGATCCGCAGTTTCCTTACTAGAGGATTCACCCTTATTTTTAGGAACATACATAAGCTTGGAAATTTTAGTGGGAGGACTTGGAGTATTATTTACGGAAGAAAAAACGGTTCCCAAGGTGGTAATAATATCATCAAGTTTATCGATTCTAGTGGAATCCTGATTTATTTTCTCATTAACTATATGTTCCTTTTCTTTAACATTTTTCAAAGTGACTCCTACTTTAGATCCATATTGAGTGATTCGGTTGTGGATCTTTTTATCCAAATTTTCAATTAACTCTACAGTAGCAACCTTATTCTCGATGATTTCAAGTCTTTGCATTACATGCTCCAAAGTTAACATAGTTCCATTAACCAAAAGAGGTGGTGAGCCAAACAAATCTATCATAGCATTATAAGAATCAAAAGTATGGCTACCCAAGAAGTTCCCTCCGGTAATGGTATCAAGGATACATCTGTACCAAGGAGTAGCGCCTACATAAAAATTGCGAAGAAGAACAGAAGTAGATTGCTTCCTGGTAGATCTATTTTGAGCATTGCTAATTCTATACCAAGCGTCTTTTAGATTTTCTCCCTCCCTTTCCTTAAAATTTAGAAATTCATTCTCGGGAGACAACGAAGAAGATAGAGGACTCGCCATAACGACAAGCAAACAGAAAAGAGGCAAACGGAAAAGAGAGGGTGAACAAAACGGCAAGGGTGAAGTGGGGGAGCAAAACGGCAAGGGTGAAGTGGGGGAGAGGAAAACGAGAGGCAAATGGCAAATAATGTAATGCGGGAGATAAGGGTTGTGATGGGTACTTGGTATGTTGACTTTTGTGTAGACCTCCCCGGCAATAGCGCCAGAAATGGCTCGTTGTCGGGAGTTCAAATCTTTACTTGACTTTTCGTAAGCCTCCCCGGCAATGGCGCCAGAAATCCTTCTTGCTACCTCTTGAGCACTGCGTTGGTTTTCCCTTGAAGAGGAAAGGGTGATGCAGCAAAGTAGCGTAAGTATTTCCCTCGGTTTTTGAGAACCAAGGTATCAATCCAGTAGGAGGCTACGCGCCAGTCCCTCGCACCTACACAAAACAAATAAATCCTCGCAACCAACGCGATAAAGGGTTGTCAATCCCTACATGGTCATTTACGAGAGTGAGATCTGATAGATATGATAAGATAACATTTTTGGTATTTTTATGATAAAGATGCAAAGTAAAATAAAAGCAATGAAAATAACTAAGTGTTGGAAGATTAATATGATGAAGATAGACTCAGGGGCCATAGGTTTCACTAGTGACTTCTCTCAAGAGCATAGGTATTTTACGGTGGGTGAACAAATTATTGTTGAGCAATTGACAGAATTGAGAATAGTTATGAGAATATCTAGGTATAATCATGTATATAGGCATCACGTCCGAGACAAGTAGACCGACTCCTGCCTGCATCTACTACTATTACTCCACACATCGACCGCTATCCAGCATGCATCTAGAGTATTAAGTTCATAAGAACAGAGTAACGCTTTAAGCAAGATGACATGATGTAGAGGGATAAACTTCATGCAATATGATAAAACATCTTGTTATCCTGATGGCAACAATACAATACGTGCCTTGCTGCCCCTACTCACTGGAAAGGACACCGCAAGATTGAAACCCAAAGCTAAGCACTTCTCCCATCTTCCATTGCAAGAAAGATCAATCTAGTAGGCCAAACCAAACTGATAATTCGAAGAGACTTGCAAAGATAACCAATCATACATAAAAGAATTCAGAGAAGATTCAAATATTGTTCATAGATAAACTTGATCATAAACCCACAATTCATCGGTCTCAACAAACACACCGCAAAAGAAGATTACATCGAATAGATCTCCACAAGAGAGGGGGAGAAGTTTGTATTGAGATCCAAAAAGAGAGAAGAAGCCATCTAGCTAATAACTATGGACCCGAAGGTCTGAGGTAAACTACTCACACTTCATCGGAGAGGCTATTGTGTTGATGTAGAAGCCCTCCGTGATCGATGCCCCCTCCGGGGAGCTCCGGAACAGGTCCCAAGATGGGATCTCGTGGATACGGAAAGTTACGGTGGTGGAATTATGGTTTTGGCTCCGTCCTGATCGTTTGGGGTACGTAGGTATATATAGGAGGAAGGAGTACGTCGGTGGACAACAGGGGCCCATGAGGGTGGAGGGTAACGTCTGGGGGGGTAGGCGCGCCCCCTACCTCGTGGCTTCCCAGTTGGTTTCTTGACGTAGAGTCGAAGTCTCCTGGATCATGTTCGTTCTGAAAATCACGTTCCCGAAGGTTTCATTCCGTTTGGACTCCGTTTGATATTCTTTTTCTGCGAAACTCTGAAATAGGCAAAAAACAGCAATTCTGGGCTGGGCCTCCGGTTAATAGGTTAGTCCCAAAAATAATATAAAAGTGAATAATAAAGCCCAATAATGTCCAAAACAGAAGATAATATAGCATGAAGCAATCAAAAATTATAGATACGTTGGAGACGTATCAAGGACCTATATACAGCTTTCCCTTGTGCTCAGAATGTAAAATAGCCTCGATGCTTATCGCATCCTCTGTAAAAATACATTTTGATGTATCAATCAGACTATAATGGAAACAGCTCGCCCAACCCTGTTTGGTGTTGGCTTATGTACTAATCTGTATTCCCTCTTGACGTCAGATTGTCATATATACCTCGGCATGATTCAAATCGCCAGGGGCTCTATCCGGCCACGTATATTCTTTGAAACAAAAGAAGTCCGAACACTTTTATAGCATACTTCGGCGTCCCAAATATGGCATTATATGCATCGGCTCCGAATCATGTCTTTGGTCAATAGTTGGGTTGCCCGACTCCTGTGATTACCACCTTATGTTCCGCTTGTTCGGCTAAGGTAGTAAAGGGAGAACTACTGCGATTGTGTTTCTGGTTCGTCTGGTCAAGCACCTCAGTAGAGAAAGCCAAAAACTGACTATCATGATGCGGCACGAGCTGTTCACCAATTCGGTGACTTACTAAATCTCTAGTGATTTACTCCATATTACACGAAGGACTGGCTCTGCCCAGTCACGCGCTTAAGGCATCCAATTTCGGATAGCCACGTATGCACCAGGGGCTATCTTACAGTCCCATTATCAAACTCCTATGGCTAAGTGAGAGTGATTAAGCTGCATAATCCAATTTCCTGGTTTGCCGCACTGACACCTCCTTCACGGACTAAGACGTTGGGTCAAGAGTGGCTATGTGCTATCCCAAACACCCCTGTAGTATCTATGTGGGGGCTGAAGCCGAGGACTGGCAAATTCTCAGGAATAAAAACGGCCTCACAGGAGGAAAAATACTTTAATATAAAAGGCACAAATATATTACAAAAGCCTTGGTTTTTAAGACAAAGTCTGGGTAGTTCGGATACATTCACTCAAACAAAATATCCTTTGAGCACTGACCATCTATCAAGCGGGCACCCTCGAGGACATCTTCGAAATAGCGCTTTGGCTTGCGGTGATCCTTGCCTCCAGGCGGACCCTCAACTGCCACGTCAGCGGCCTTCATCTTCGCCCAGTGCATCTTGATTCTATGCACGCCGAGCGCTTCACAGCCTCAACTCAGGGCAAGGCGTCTCCGAGCCACTTGACCAGCCCAAAGTAGCTGCTCAAAATGGGTCCGGCTGGCCATAGTTGGACTATAATGTCCTTCATGGCCAAACTAGACATCCTATGCAGCTCCGCCAGCTGCATCATCTGGTTGTTTAGCAGCGTTGGCCGCTCCGGCACCAAGTAATGCGACCAGAAGAGCTTCTCCGTCGTGGTCCCTTCTTGGGCCCGGAAATACTGGGCGGCATTGGAGCACTCCTCGGGAGATCCGCAATGGTGTCTGGAGCAGTCCATAGTCGATTCAGCAAAGCATATCTTCGACCGCCAAATATACTCTATAAAAGAAAAGGCTTACCAGCCGCTATTTGTTCGGCTTGCTTGATCTCCTCGTGAGCTGCCCAAGACTCGGTTCGCGCCTCCTTTGCCTCTTGAAGAGCCTTGGTGAGTTTGGCCACTTGGGCCTTATTACTTTCCTCCAAGGACTCACACTTGTTCGTGGCCTCCTAGAGCGCTTGCTCCACTTTGGTCACCCTCTCCTCATATTGGTGGCGGATGACCTATTCGGCCTTCAAATCCGCAGCCGCTTTTTCTGCGGCCGCTTTGCTCGCCCTTGCCTCCTCCTTGGTTTCGGCAAGGGCACTCTTGAGGGTATCGACCTCGGTAGCGCTGCCTACAATCACATACATAACAACACATGAGCTCAAACTCTGAGTTCCAATACAATTCAGGCTTGTAAGGGATCTTTTACAAGCATACCTTGGGCCTCATCGAACCACTTGTTAATACGGTCGATCTTATCATCAGCCAGCTTCAGTCTCTGCTGAAATTCGGAAACTTTAGTGTCCTTAGCTGAAGCCGCTAATAGTGAAGCATGTTCACCAAAATAGATAAGTATGTTAACTCTGGCGAATATTTGATCCTCTATCCGGCCTCTTTTTCAAAATAGCCAAACAGAGTATCAGGGGCTACTATCTATACAAAGGCATATTTTTTGCACATGCAAAAGCTGCTAAGAAATATCACATCACATACCTCAAAGCCTGTTAACAAGCCGGTGAAAGCTTCGTTCAGCCCACTTTTTGCGGACTGAACATTTTCAACAACCGTACCCATTAGGGCATAGTGCTCCTCCACGACGGAAGCACGTTGCTTCCCTCACTGTGTCCGGCACCTCCGGATTGATGGAGGTCGCCGGTGGAGTCGGCACTCCCCCCCTCTCTTAAAGGGGACTACTTGCTCGATTCCGGAATCATGTGGGTCTCCGGAGTTGTATTCGGCTCGGGGCAGGACTGATTTGGGCCCCTGTCGTCAGTTTCCATGGGGGTTGTGCCCCCCATCTTTTTGGCCGCCGACGCATTACCATCTGGCGCCGTTTCAGCGGCCTTCGGCACCTCTCCCTGGCCCGGAGAGGTCTGTCGGGGGTTGGGTGCGACATATGCCAAAGGATGGCTTATCATGGTGGGGGCGAGAAGAACGTCGCCGGTGCCTGAAACGGGATAAGGCGAAGGCATGCACGCCGGCGAATCTTACCCAGCTTCAGGGCTCTCCGGGGGGATAATACCCCTACTGCTGCTCTACGGGGTCTCCGCATGATCACTATGGCAAAGTGTTCACACGGTTGCTCCTCGAGCTGTTTCCTGGAGGTAGGAGAAGGCAAGGCTAGCTCTCTCCTGCCTATATGATCTGGTCTAGTGCTAATGGATTCCAACCCCTTGCATGGATGCCCTGGGGGGTTTATATAGGCCTACCCCCCAGGGGTACAATGGTAATCCGGCTGGCGCGGCCCAGCCGTCAGTCTCTCTGGCCGCCGTCTTATCCGCCGACTCCTGGGGCCCGCCGACTGGTGGGCCCCGCCGACTGGCTCGGTACGGAGCCGACAGGCCGCGTCCGCCGCGGGCGGGTCTTTGCCGGCTGCAGATTACTGTAGCCGTGCCTCTAATGACGCAGGCTCGGTCATGAGGTCGTGGCGACAGCTCCGCCGTCTGGCGGGCGATCACGTGGCCACTACTTGTCATGTCTGATTAATGGCGCGTGGGGCCCGGGGAGGGGCCGGCCGACTTCTGGTGGACGACTCCCATCCGGCGACTGGTGGCGCTTTCGCCGTCTTTCATACGCCCGCCGACTGGTGGGACCCATCATCCCTGGGTCGTACTGGCAGGCCGTCGTGGGCACAGGGCTCCGCCCCCTAGGGCTGACGTCAGGGCCGACATGGCAATAGTGTCGCGCCGCGCGGAGATCTCCGTGGGTACGGTGTACTGTAGCCACGCTGCCCTTGGAAAAGTGGTGGGAGTGGCCCTTACTATGGCCACCCCCCGTCCCGTCCCTCTTTATGAGGGCATGGGGTTGTTGGCGTACGGGCCGACTCCCCAAGGCCGGCTTCTCTGGAAGTCGCCAGTCAGGAGTCGGCTTTACCCTGAAGTCCTGGGACTCGGCCGCGAGTGGGCAGTCGGCCGCCTCGCCGCCGACTCTCAGAGGCGGCTCTTCGTCCTGGGGTCTCGAGGGGCGCAGTCTGCCTCAATGTCTTGAAAGGTTCTGGGCCTGGGTTAGCCTACCCATGGCCCATTACTCCGACAGTAGTCCCCGAAGCTGGTGAGGCTCCGAGGGTGACATGTCGTGGAGCCTCACCAGTTTCTTCTCTCCGGCGGTCGGATCTGGGATTTGCAAGCCGTCTTCTGTCAAGCTGACTAGTTGGAGTCGGACTTGCTCGAGGCCGACTTGCCCCTAAAAAAGTTTGAACGTTGCGGCGGAGTTCAGGAGGCGTGCCTGATAAGCTTCCGGATTGCCGCCCGTGGTTGACCCGTCGCGAGGCGCCACATGGCGGAGCTAGTCTACTCACCCACGCGTGCAACGGGACAGGCCTACAGGCGGGCCGCCACTACCGCTCGGCATGCGAACGGATCCGTTGTGGCCGCGGACGGTTGGTCCCGCGCTTATTGCACGTGGTAACTTCGTGTGGTAAATCGTGGGGGTCGTGGGGTCCCGGGCGCAGTTAATCCCACGACCGCCCCCTCGACTTCTCAGCCCACGAGCCTACAAGTAGGCGGGGGGAGGGGGGCGGCGAAGCACGCGCGCCCATTCTCCCCACTTCCTTTCGCTCCTTCTTGCTTCTTCTTTCTCTTGCCACTTCTGCTCCGAACCACGCTGCGCCCACAGCGATGAGCTCCTCCTCCGCTGCCGCGCCTCCTGTTGTTCGCTCCGGAGTGTGGGATGGCTCCAAGGTTGATGACGACGACATTGAGATCCTCCGCCAGACATGGTGGCTGCCCGACAGGGACTTAGTGCGGGTCCGCCTCGCGCCGGAGGGAGAAATATCGCCGGCACCGGTGGAGGGCGAGCGGGTCATATTCTGCTTGCACCTTATGCGCGGCCTGGGGCTGCCGGCAAGCGGCTTCTTCCGCTCCTTCTTGGAGTTCCACGGGCTCCAGCCTCACCACCTTACTCCGAACACGGTGGTGCTGCTGGCTGCCTTCGCCACCCTGTGCGAAGGCTTCCTCGGCGTTCTCCCCACCATCGAGCTCTGGGGTGAGTTCTTCCAGTCCAAGCGCGACACACACGTCGCCGGCGTGCCGGCCCAGTGCGGTGCATTCATCGCGATGTGGAGATCAGTGGCCGACAATTCGTTTCCCACCATCGCACTGATTAAGTCGGTGAAGATGTGGCAGCGGTCCTATTTTTATGTGAAGAATGTCGCCCCAGAAGGCGACTGGGTCAACCTGCCGGCATACGAAGCCGGCGCGCCGGCTGGAAGGCTCCCCAGCTAGTCACACTGAGCCAGGACGTTGTCTCCTGCTGGTGCCGCCGCCGTCGCGTGACTCCGAGTGCTGATGCAGTCGGAGGGCTTTACCGGGGCCGACTTGCTGGCCGCCTTCGTGGCGCGCCGAGTCGTCCCACTCCAAGGCCGACCTCACCTGATCTGCCAGATGAGCGGTCATCGGGACCCGAGTCAGATGTGCTCCAAGGACATGCCTCACGCGGAGGTGGCGAACACGGTGAACTACATCGCGAACTGCGGTCTCTCGGTGGACAGGCGGTTCGGCAAGGAGCCGTATTCACGCTCCAACCCCCCGCCTATTGTAAGTCGTCTTCCTTCTTCTATTTCTTGTGTTGCCAAGTCCGACTCAAGTCCGACTTGTCAAGTCTGACTGTTTTTTGTTTTGAATTAGAACCCTCTCGTCCCTCCTTCGGTCGGCACCGTGGGGCCGGCTCATCAATTTGTCCCCGATCGGGCGGAGAGCGACGTCGACGATCCTGACTTGGGGGCGGCGGCCATGGAAGCAGACGCCGAGGGAGGAGGAGGAGAAGCAGGCGGCTCCAGGCCTTCGGCCACTTTCACCGACTGGCCTGACGACGAGGCCGAGGGAGAAGTCACCCCGCGTCGCCAGCCAAAGGCCGGCCAGCCAAGCGCGAGTTCCTCCGCTGGCCTGGACGCTCAAGGTGGTGCGAAGAAGCGTCGGGCCGGGCCGAGTACGCTTGGTGGCCAGTCGAAGAAGTTCAAGGGAGCGGCCGCCGCGACTAAGCGGGAAGAGGCGGCCGCGAAAGCCAACCGCTTCCGCAAGGAAGTGAAGAAGCCGCCGCTGGTCTCTGCGTAAGCGCCTCCGTCCCTTATCTTTATTTTCTCTTTGTTGATCTTGTCTGAGTTTTTCATATGCTTTTCTCGCCTTAGGGCTCCCCTCACTCTTGAGAGGGTTTCCGCCGCCTCCGTTATGGGGTCGGTGGAGACGTCTACCACCACTCGGCAGATTGACCCCGCCGCCGATCTTCGGGAGGTGACGGAGCGGAATGCGCAGGAGAAGCGCGAGGAGGACGAGGCCGCCCGCCGGGAGAAAACGGAGGACGAGAAGGCGGAGGCCTCCGCCCTGAAGAAGCTGGAGGCGGCCGAGGCCGCCGCTGCGGCAAAGCGGCCGGCCAAGGAAGTCGCGCCCCGACGGTCGGCGGTGTTCGTCACCCCTCTGAACTCCGCGCCGCCGCCCCCGGAGTTCACGGGGCAGTCAGGGGAAGCCGGCCGCGAGTTCCCGATCGTGGAGAGGGGTGGCGGTGACGCCCCCATGCCGGACGTGGTCGCGTCGCCACAGCCGCCCCAGCCGCCGTCTAGAAGCGCGCAAGGCAAACCAGCCGGCGGATCCGCCCTTGCCGCCGACTGAAGACGAGGCCGTGGCAAGGCTACTCTTCAAGTCGGCTCGCCAACACGTTGCCGTCTTGAGAAGGCGACTTCGGCGCCACGCCCCTTGGAGACCGGCACCGCCAGCTCGACGATTCAAGACGCCGAAGCAACGAGTGCCGCGCCCATTGGGTGGGTGCGAGGAGGCGGCACGGGCCCGCTGAACCAGGTGCTTCTGGATGTCCAGATGAAGCTGTGAGTTGAGAGCGACGCCATCCAAAACTGCACCATGGCGCACCTGGCGTCGTGGGCAGCCATCCAGGTATGCTTTCTCCTTTGTCCCTGTTTTCTTGTTCGTCTATGTGGGGGCGCGCCAGCGCACCCACTGGGTGTAGTCCCCGAGTTTTGGGCCGGCTGCTGAGCAGGTGGCCCGGAACTCCAATTGGTAAGTTCCGGGTACTAACCTTCAACCGCAACATTGAAGAGTTGGGCAAGCGGACTGCCGACTTGTCAGAGAGCCGGAGTGGGTCCTTTTTCTTCTTTGCGGGGGCATGCTGGCGCACCCGTTGGCTGTAGTCCCCAAGATTCGGGCCGACTGCTGAGCAGTCGGGCCGGATCTCCCCGGCGACCTTCTTCGTTGATGACTTAATGCCTTCTTTCGTCTTTCTCTTTAGAGGCCAACGCCACTCTTCAACAGCAGCTGAGCGAAGCCAACTTAGCTTTGCGCGCCAAGGGGGAGGAGTGCAGCAAGCTCGCCGCAGAGCGCGATCTGCTGGCCGCACAATTAGCAGAGCAGAAGGAGCTGCTTATGAAGATGCAGAAGGAGGCAGAAGAGGCGGAAGCCGCCCTCCTGGCCGGAGTTCGTGAGCGAGCGCTCCTCCTGGACCGACAAGGAGGCAATGCTGGTCTCCGGCTTCCACGAGATCGAGGACCTCGTCAACGGTGAGCTTCTTTGCTTTCCTTTTCTTCGAGCCACCGACTATATGTCGAGCCGACTCCTGGGTTTTTTTGACTTGTTCTTCATTCTTTCCATCTTGGCAAACTTCTTCCCCGGCCACTCGCAGGCCGCCATTCAAGCTATCAAGGCCGACCGCGAGGAAGCGGAGGAGCGCGGGGCGCGGAGATCGCCGCTGATGCCCCCCGAACCCTTGACGAGCATATTCTAAGCATTGGGGCTTGTCTGCGGCCGGCCCACCGGATGCTGCGCGGGTTTCAACGTGTCGGCGCCCAAACGATAGCTGCCTTGTGGCCAGACATGCAGGCTTCGCGCATCCCCAGTTGGACTGCGGACTGGCTGGAGGTCGCGGCTGGCCGTCTTGAGGCCTGGAAGGGTTCCTCGGCCCGGGCTAGAGCGCGCCGAGCCTTGGAATTTGTCAAGGCGTGGTATTAGGGGCTGGACCTAGACCGTCTGGCCACACTCCGGTCAGAGGCCCAGCCGGAGCTGGCAGCCGCGGAAGACGCCCTTGTCAAGCGTGCGGCGATCGCCGAGTACACCGACACCAGCATCTTTGTCCCGAGCGGGCTGAAGACGGCGAGGAGGTACGCGCCGGAGTGGTTTGGGATGAACCCAGACTACGGCGAGGACTCGGCAGAGGTGATCGGCTCCAGCGTCGAGGAGGAAGACGAGGCGGAGGACGGAGCGAGACGGAGGCACCGGAAGACGGAGCGGACGGCCAGCCTCAGCTCGACCGTGCCTCCAGCAACGAGCCGTGCCCGCCCGAGCCGACTGCTGCCGGAGGTGATCAAGCCGAGACCGCCCAGCCGGCCGCCCCAACATCCAACACCGCCGTCTCCTCCGATCCTCCAAACCCGTCTGCCGCCCCTAGGCTGCCACCTTGTCTTTGTTTTATCTGTTCTAATAGTTTTTGAAGAACTTGTTAATTCGCACAATTCCACCCGGGGGTGTATTTTGAAATTCTGCTCGAAGATTCGGCCAAGGGCCTTTGTTATGTAAATATTCATCCGACTTCTATCTTTTCTTGCTCATTGCTTTTTGGCTTTTTCCTTTGCCGTCTTCCCTCAGTTGCCGTCTTTGTCAGTCAGACAGCCGCTCCGTGGACTGCTGCTGGATCAAATTCTTGGTCACTTTGGGAAGGCAAGTACTTAGCCGTTTTTAGAGTTGTTTAACAAGTCGGATAGAAGGCGGCAAGCCGACTATTCAAGAGTCGGTTTGCGAAAAAAGGCTGGAAGCCGGCCTTAAGCTATGTTGTGCTTTGAGTCCTTAGCCATTTTTCATGTGGACGCCCATTCTTCCTTACTCCTGCCCACCAGACAGTCGCTCTGCGAGCTGCGGCTTCTGACAGGAGACGCTTACGCCACACACTACTTGTCCGGCTGCAGGAAGCATTTCATAGCGCAGGTCGGCAAGTCCCCGGGCCGACTAGTCGAACCCGGTGCCAAGCGGCATAACAAAGAGTAATATACTCGAAGGCATATTTCTTATCATATAGATAAAAGAGGGCAGTCCCCGAGCTCTTCTCGGGGGGCCCGAAGTCTTGGTACTTTTAATACAAAAGGTAGCGTGATACATACTGCATGTTTAACTATAAAATTTTCGGAGGAGATTTGCATTCCATGGCCGCTCTGTCTCTTTGCCGGAGTCGTCCCTCTTGCGTGCTCGGGGCTTCTGAGCGTCGATCAGGTAGTAGGAGTCGTTGCCCAGCACTTTGCTGATGATGAAGGGGCCTTCCCAAGGTGCCGACAGCTTGTGCTGGCCGGCTGTTCGCTGGATTAATCGGAGCACGAGGTCGCCCTCCTGGAAAGATCTCGGCCTGACCTTCCTGTTGTAGTATCTGCGCAGGCTCTGCTGGTAGATGCTGGACCGGCTGAGTGCCAATAGCCGGCCCTCTTCCAGCAGGTCGACACCGTCTTGTCGTGCTTCTTCTGCTTCTTCCTCGGTGTGCATGGTGACTCGCGGGGAATCGAACTCTATGTCCGTTGGGATGACGGCTTCAACACCGTAGACGAGGAAGAAAGGCGTGAAGCCGGTTGACTTGTTTGGAGTCGTGCACAGACTCTAGAGGACGGCTGGCAACTCGTCGAGCCAGCAGCCAGCCGAGCCCTCCAGAGGCTCGATCAGTCGGGGCTTGATGCCGGACAGGATGAGGCCGTTTGCTCGCTCCACCTGGCCGTTTGACTGTGGATGGGCGACGGATGCTAGGTCCAGTCGGATGCCCTGTGTTGCATAGAAACGGGCCAAGGCGCCTTTGGCAAAATTCGTGCCATTGTCGGTGATGATGATGTGTGGTATGCCGTACCGAATTGTGATGTCGGAGATGAAAGTCGTGGCAGTCGGACCGTTCAGTTTCTTGATTGGCTTCGCTTCTATCCACTTGGTGAACTTGTCCACCGCGACAAGTAAGTGAATTAAGCCACCTCATGCTGTCTTGAATGGTCCTACCATGTCTAGATCCCAAACTGCGAAAGGCCAGGCAATGGGGATGGTCTTGAGTGCAGAAGCCGGCTGATGCGGCTTGGAGCGGAACTTCTGGCACCCTTTGCATTTTTGGACCAATTCCTTGGCCTCTTCTAAGGTCGTTGGCCAAAATAAACCATGTCGGAAAGCTTTGGCGACGAGTGCTCTTGAAGCCGCATGGTGGCCGCACTCGCCTTGATGGATGTCTTTGAGAATTGCTTGGCCTTGCTCTGGCTCTATGCAGCCCTGGTAGACACCAGTGACGCTGCGCCTGACCAGCTCTCTGTTGACTATGGTGTAGGCTGCCGCTCGGCGTTGTACTTGCCGAGCTAAGGTCTCATCAGTCGGCAGCTCTTTGCTCAGCAGGAATTTGAGGATTGGCTGGGCCCATGAGGGTGCTGCTATTTCTTTGACCGCCAGAACTGCGACTTGGACGAGGGCGGCTGGGCTGGGAGGCGGCGGGCTGGAGTCAGCAACCGCTTGCTGGATTAATGAAGTCCCCGGGCCGACTGGCGCAGCTCTTGGGCCGAGTTATGGAGTCTTCGGGCCGGGTTCTGCAGTCCCTGGGTCGTCCTCGACTGTGGCGGCTTTGGAGCCATCTGCCAAAATCCCCGTACCATCTGCCGGGGCTCTGGAGTCGGATCCGACTTCTTCGGGAGGAGCCGGCACAAAGATGGAGTCTGATTCTGGTGAAGGCTTGACAGACGGCTTGAGGAGGTGTTGAAGGGCGATGCCGGATGGTATTGCTTGGTGAGTAGAGCCGATTCGTGCCAAGGCGTCTGCTTGGTCGTTGTCGTTTCTTGTCACATGGAGGAACTCGCACCCCTCGAAATATCCACTGAGTTGCTGCACGAGGAAACGGTAACTCGCCATGTTTGCATCTTTGGCATCCCAGTCGCCAGACGACTGCTGGACCACTAAGTCCGAGTCGCCATAACACAGGATCCGGCGAATGCCAAGTTCTTTGGCAAGTCGGAGCCCATGAATGAGTGCTTCATACTCGGCGACGTTGTTGGAGGCGGCAAAGTGGATTTGTAGTGCGTATTTGAGCTTGTCGCCTTTAGGAGAAGTGAGGACAACACCGGCTCCCAAGCCGGTGTGCATCTTGGAGCCGTCGAAATGCATCTGCCAATGGGTGGAGTTGGGCGCTGGAGGTAGGTACTGGGTCTCGGCCCAGTCGACGAGGAAGTCGGCCAGTGCTTGTGACTTGATGGCGGTGCGGGGCTGGTAGTGGATGGTGTAAGGATCCAGCTCTATGGCCCATTTGGCCACTCGGCCAGAAGCATCTCGGCTTCTGATGATCTCGGCAAGTGGGGCCGTGCAGACCACAGTGATTGGATGCTCTTGAAAGTAAGGCTTCAATTTCTTGGCGGCAAAGTGCATGCCATAGCACATCTTCTAGTAGTGGGGGTAGTTTTGCTTGGAGGCCGACAACACTTCGCTCAACTAATATACCGGTCTCTGGACAGGTAGTGCCTTGCCTTCCTCCTTGTGTTCCACTATAATGGCTGTGCTGACTACCCGGCTGGTGGCGGCGATGTACAGGAGCATAGGCTCCTTAGGAGTCGGAGCCGCCAGAACGGGTGGAGTAGTCAGCATCTTCTTCAACTGGAGAAAAGCTTCATCCGCCTTGTGGTTCCACTCGAAAAAAGTGGTCTTCTTCATGAGCTGGTACAAGGGGAGAGCTTTCTCGCCCAGCTGACTGATGAATCGGCTGATGGACGCCAAGCAGTAGGTGAACTTTTGCACGTCCAGCAGTCGGCTGGGTACCTCCATCCTCCCAATGGCCTTGATCTTTACAGGGTTGCACTCTATGCCACGTTCAGATACCAGGAAGCCAAGGAGTTGGTCGGCTGGTACTCCGAAGACGCACTTCTCAGGGTTGAGATTGATCTGGAATCGGCGCAGGTTCTCAAAGGTCTCCTTGAGGTCTTCCAGCAGTGTTCCATGCTTCTCCGTCTTCACCACCACATCGTCCACGTAGACGTGGGCGTTTCTGCCGAGTTGCTTGAGGAGGCACTTCTGCATGCAACGCTGAAAGGTGGCGCCGGAATTCCTCAAGCCGAACGTCATGGTGAGGTAGCAGAAGGCTCCAAACGGCGTGATGAAGGCGGTCTTCAGTCTGTCAGCCGGGTTCAGCTTGATCCGGTGATATCCTGAATATGCATCGAAAAAGCTCAACAGCTCGCATCCGGCTGTGGAGTCTATCACCTGATCAATTCTTGGTAAAGCAAACGGGTCCTTGGGGCAAGCCTTGTTGAGGCTTGTGTAGTCAATACACATTCGCCACTGCTTGTTCTTCTTCAGTACCAGGACCAGGTTGGCTAGCCACACTGGAAAAGAATACTTCCATAATGAAGCCGGCTGCTAGGAGTCGGGCTATCTCTTCTCCGATAACTCTTCTCTTTTCTTCTGATAGGCAGCGGAAGGGCTGCCTGACCGGCTTTGCATCAGATCGGACATGTAACTTGTGCTCGGCGAATTCCATCGGTACACCTGGCATGTCTTTGGGGGACCATGCGAAGATGTCCCGCTTCTCATGGAGGAAATCGACGAGCTCGCCTTCCTATTTGCTGTCGAGGTTTGCGCCTATGACAGCGTACCTCTCTGGGTGCTCGGATCCAAGGGTATCTTCTTTGTCTCTTTGGCTGGCTTGAACGAACCCTCAGCCTCCGACTCCTTTGGGTTAGGCGACACCTCTAGCTGCTTGCCGGCCATCACCACAACCCGGTCAAGGAGCCGCTTCTCGGCCGCGATCACCAGGGACTCGGCCAGCCGACTACTCTCATCCGCACAGGAAGACGACTTCCGGTAGTCGCCGGCTATGGTTAGAATCCCCCTAGAACTGGGCATCTTCATTTTGAGGTAGGCGTAGTGGGGGACCACCATGAACTTGGCCAGGGCGGGTCGGCCAAGTAATGCATGGTATGGGCTCTCGAGGTCCACCACCTCAAACCAAACTGACTCTCGGCGGAAGTGATCTTTGTCTCCAAAGAGGACGTCCATCAGGATCTTGCCGATTGGTGAGCAGGAAAGACCAGGAACAATGCCGTGGAACACAGTCCGGCTGTTCTGAAGCTGTCTTTGCTTGATTCCTAACTTCTCCATGGTGTCCTTGTACAGGATGTTGATGTTGCTGCCTCCGTCTATCAGAACTCGCGAGAAATGAGCAGCTCGTCTATCCGTGGCAAAGGTGGCATCCAAGACCAAGGCATAAGAGCCCAGACTCGGCATCACCTATAGGTGATCAGACCTGCTCCAGCTGATAGGCTTCTCGGACCAGTGCATGAACTCTGGCGTCTCTGATGCTACTGCATTCACCTCTTGTCGCTGCAGCCGCCTGCTGTGTCGATCATCAGCCACGCTGGTAAATATCACGTAGGCTCCGTGCTCTTCGGGGTACTCGTCTTGTACTGCGCCAACTGGCCTGACAGCCGGTTGCTGGGGCGGAGGCTGCTGCCCAGCAGGCGGGGGAGGTAGGAGGCCGTCTCCTTTGGCGATCCTGGTGAGCCAGTGGCACTTCCGGGTGGTGTGATTCGACGGCTTCGCGCCGCTATGGAACTTGCAAGGACCATCCAGAGTCTGCTCGTATGAGAAAGCCGGCAACCAGTTGGGCTTGCCACCTTTCTGCCGCTTGGGTGGAGGCTGCCCGTCCGGCTGCTGGTCTTCAACTGTCGCCACCTGCCGGCTGCTGGAAGCCGGCTGCGGGGCCTTGCGCTTGTGGTCATTCTGCTGTTGCCGCCGACTGGCGTCTCCTGCCGGAGTTCTAGGAGCCTGAGGGGCCACTTTGCCAGTCGCACTAACTTGAATCTCCGCCTTCATGGAGGAGTCGGCCGTGGCATACTTGTCTGCTATGATCAGCAGCTCGTCGAGGGTTTCTGGCTCGTCGCAGAGGAGCTTGTGCTTGAGGAGGGTGCCTTCTCTGCACCCGACGGTGAAGTACTCGATAGCCTACACCTCATGCACGCCCTCGCAGGAGTTCCGAAGCTCGGCCCAACGCGTGAGGTAGTCGCAAGTCGACTCGTTGGGGCCTTGCATGCACAAGGAAAGCTGACGAGGCTTGGGAGGACGCTTGTACGTGCTAGTGAAGTTGCGGACGAATGCATTGGTGAAGTCGACCCAGCTGTTGATGCTGCGGGGCTTCAGGCTATTCAGCCATGTCCGGGCCGTGCCCTGGAGCATGAGCGGAACGTATTTTACGGCGAAAAGCTTGTTGTCGTTCGCTATGTTGACGGCCGTGGAGTAGTCAACCAGCCAGTCCTCCGGCTTCACGGAGCCGGTGTACTTGGGTGTGTCTCTTGGGATCATGAACCCTTTGGGAAAGGGCTTGTCTCGAATGCGGGGCCCGAAACAAGGCGGACCCAACTCGTCTTCTTCTTCCAGCGCCAGGGATCGGTGAAGTCGGTCGATCCGGTGGCGGGCGTCGTTTTCTCCGACTCCCTCTCGGCGGCCAAGGCGGTCGCCGAGAGTCGGATGGTCAACAGGCGGCGGGGAGACTCGCCTTTCCTTGTGAGGAGGAGGAGGCGGACAGTCGCCCCGTCGTTTCACTGCTCTCGGGCGGCCGTCTTGGTCGCGCTCTATGGTAATGTGAGTCCGACTGTGGCTGACAGCCGGATCCTTGTCTTTTCTTCCTCGGTCGCCGCCAGTCGGCGTCCGAGACGTCGCGCCTTGATCTCGGCGTGGAGGCGGCTCGTCGTTTTGTCGATGCGGCGCCTCCGTGCGGCAGCCGGCCTCGTTCTGCGCAGCAGCCGCGTCGAGGAGCCGCTGGACTCGCTCCGTCATCAGGCGGCGCTCTTCACCCTCGAAGTTGTCCAGCTCATCCGCCGCCGCCTGGGCGGCTCGAATGTTCTCCGCAGGCGTGGCATACACAGGGCGATTTGCCCCGAACAGGTTGGTGATGGCCACGCCGCACTACTGGACCGTGCCAAGGCGGCTGGGCCCAGCTGGGGCTGGCGAGCCACCCACAGCGCGATCCATCTCATGCTGGTAGGCTTCTGACAAGCGTCTCATGCTAGCCAGCTTCTTCGCGCCTTCGACGAGCTGAAGGCGGCGCGCCTCCAACGTCTCTGCGTCAGCGTCTTCCGGAATGGGCGCAGTCAGGTCTTGCAGTGCCGCGCCAAGTGGGTCATGCGCTCCTCCGCCGGGAGACTCGTCATGACCGATGACGAGCACCTCGGTGATGGTGCTTCCGTCACTCTCCGCGCGAGGGAGAGGCCCGTCGTAGACCACCATGTTGGTGGGGAATGCGTCGAGCGACGCGGTGTCGGAGTCGACCAGCATCGGGTCGGTGGAGCCTACAGACTCCATGTCCACGGCAGGCTCGCCGGCGACGTGGAGTTGGTCGAGGAGGCCCGCGAGGAGGCTCTCGGGGCCGCCCGTGCCTGCGTTGGATGCAGGTTCGTCAGAGAGGCAAGCCTTGCCGACAAGATCGGCGAGGCAGCTGGCTGCGCAGGCGATCTCAGCGCCGTGCAGCGCGTCAGCGCAAACTCCGTCTGGCGTGTCGGGCTAGCTGCGCTCGCCAGGGAGAAAAAGGGTTCCCATCCAAAGCAGGTCTCTAGACGACGGTGCACCAGGCCCCACGGTGGGCGCCAAATGTCGGGGGTTGAGTGCGACATATGCCAAAGGATGGCTTATCATGGTGGGGGCGAGTAGAACGTCGTCGGTGCCTGGAAACGGGATAAGGCAAAGGCATGCACGCCGGCGAATCTTACCCAGCTTCAGGGCTCTCCGGGGAGATAATACCCCTACTGCTGCTCTACGGGGTCTCCGCATGATCACTATGGCAAAGTGTTTACACGGTTGCTCCTCGAGCTGTTTCCTGGAGGTAGGAGAAGGTAAGGCTATCTCTCTCCTTCCTATACGATCTGGTCTAGTGCTAATGGATTCCAACCCTTTGCATGGATGCCCTGGGGGGTTATATAGGCCTACCCCCCAGGGGTACAATGGTAATCCGGCTGGGCGCGGGCCCAGCCGTCAGTCTCTCTGGCCGCCGTCTTATCCGCCGACTCCTGGGGCCCACCGACTGGTGGACCCCGCCGACTGGCTCGGTACAGAGCCGACAGGCCGCGTCCGCCACGGGCGGGTCTTGCTGGCTGCAGATCACTGTAGTCATGCCTCTAATGACGCAGGCTCGGTCATGAGGTCGTGGCGAAAGCTCCGCCGTCTGGCGGGCGATCACTGTGACCACTACTTGTCGTGTCTGATTAATGGCGCGTGGGGCCCGTGGGAGGGGCCGGCCGACTTCTGGTGGCCGACTCCCATCCGGGCCGTCTGGTGGCGCTTTCGCCGTCTTTCGTACGCCCGCCGACTGGTGGGACCCATCATCCCTGGGTCGTACCGGCAGGCCGTCGTGGGCACAGGGCTCCGCCCCCTGGGGCTGACGTCAGGGCCGGCATGGCAATAGTGTCGCGCCGCGCGGAGATCTCCGCGAGTACGGCGTACTGTAGCCACGCCTGCCCTTGGAAAAGGGGTGGGAGTGGACCTTACTATGGCCACTCCCCGTCCCGTCCCTCTTTATGAGGGCATGGGGGTTGTTGGCGTCGCGGGCCGACTCCCCAAGGCCGGCTTCTATGGAAGTCGCCAGTAGGGAGTCGGCTTTACCCTGAAGCCGTTCCTGGGACTCGGCCGCGAGTGGGCAGTCGGCCGCCTCGCTGCCGACTCATCAGAAGGCGGGTCTTCGTCCTGGGATCTCGAGGGGTGCAGTCTGCCTCAATGTCTTGAAAGGTTCTGGGCCTGGGTTAGCCTACCCGTGGCCCATTACTCCGACAAGGTCCTTTGGGACAAAACCTCGGTGTCATCCGCGGCATGTGGCGGAGAGGCTCGCGGAGGCATTTTGCTCTCCATCATCTCCAACGCCAAAGAGTTCCCCGAGGACGAAGATTGTTGGGGGAGATCACGGGCCGGACTGAAATACATAAATGATATGTTGTCCTACGATTTGTAAAAAAACCAGACATATGTATAGTGTCTTTGAATACTTACGATTCGGCTAGGGGCTTTTCCCTGGGGCGCCACTTGCGGATGGCTTCGGCATTCGAGTCCGAGCCATTCGAGAGGGATATCTTCCCCCTTTTGGGCGCCTTCGCCTCCAGGTTGGCGGAGGCCACCCTCTTCTTCTTCTCCTCCTTGAGGGGAGAATTGCTCTCTTCCTCCTCCTCTTCGTCTTCATCACCCTCGTGGGAGGAGAGAACTTTAGCATCTCCGGACACTGCGTCCGAAGTCCCTTTACGGCGGAGGCCACTTCTGGCCTCCTTGCCTTTCTTCTTGGCCTTCTTCTCCGGCGCCTCGTACGGCGCCGGGACCAGCGTGTTCGTTAGAAGAGGAATGGTCGAGTCTTCGGGCAGTGGAGCCGGACATCGGATCCGCTCCGCCTTCTTTGTCCAGCCCTAAGGGAAGAATTGAAAGCTCAGCAAACCCCTTGGGTTGACAAATTGAAGTTATGTTCGGAAATCATAAAACTTATTGGAGTGGCAGGATGAGAACAGTCGAGGCCGATGTCTTCGTTCGTCTCCGGCCACGACTTCTGGGCCTTGGAAAGCAGCTTCCAGATTTCTTCTTGCGTCGTGCCAAAGAATCACTGCAGGGTCTGAGAGCCAGCCGGATTGAACTCGCACATGTGGAGAGACCGGCGTTGGCAGGGGAGAGTTCGGCGAAAAAGCATCACCTGGATCACATCAGCAAGGCTGGTGTTCTTCTCCATCATATTTTTGATGCGCTTCTGCAGCGTCATTACTTCATCGGATGATGCCCAATCCAGACCCTTGTTAATCCACGATGCAAGCTGCATTGGGGGTCCGGATCTAAACTCAGGAGCGGCCACCCAGTTGGCGTCGCGGGGTTCAGTGTTGTAGAACCACTCCTGTTGCCATATCTTGACAGTCTCCACGAAGGCCACTTTTGGCCAGGTGACGTTGGGGAGCTTGCTCACCATGGCTCCTCCACAGTCTGCGTGCTGCCCATCAACCACCTTCGGCTTCATGTTGAATACTTTGAGCCATAGGCCGAAGTGGGGGGATGCCGAGGAGCGCCTCGCACACGACGATGAATGCTGAAATGTGGAGGAAGGAATTTGGGGCTAGGTCATGGAAATCTAGCCCATAGTAAAACATGAGACCATGGACGAAAGGGTGGAGGGGAAGCCCTAGTCCGTGGAGAAAGTGGGGGATGAACACTACCCTGTCGCTGGGCTCCGGAGTGGGGATGATCTGCTTTTTGGCAGGAAGCTGATGGGTGATGTCCGTGGCCAAGTACCCTGCTTCCCGGAGTTCCTTAACGTTCCTCTCCGTGACGGAGGAAGCCATCCACTTGCCCCGTGAGACGGATCCGTACATGGCTGGAGTGTTTGGTGGTGACGTAAAAGATCGAAACTTGAGCGCTGGAGCTCGAGGATGGAGAGGGCTGAGGAAGAACAAGGCGTGAGGTAAAAAGATGGGTCATTATCCTCTTATGAAGTCAGTGAAAGCGCCCCCTCATGAGCATTAAAACTCGCCTATTCCCAAGGGGCCGTGCGAACTGCATGGTTGGATTACCCAATCCCGTATTGATGAGAATCCCGCAATAAGGGGACATGATCCCTGCTTCAACAAGACGTGTGAATAGAAGTTGTGCCTCGAAACATGAAGCAGGAGGCCACAAAACGGTAAGGAATAATAATAAGGCCAGGCATAACATCTCACCGAAAAAGCTGTCAGTGGACATGACTTATTTTTGTTTAAGTATTTTGCCCTTGTGGTTCAGGGTTGTAACTGTTATATAGAGCCGGATATAGTTCTCTTGTTCTATTACTTTAGAGTATTCGGAGGAGGAACCCGCCTTGCAATGCCGAAGACAATCTGCGCGCCAGACACATCGTCATTGAAGCCTGGTTTAGGGGCTACTAAGGGAGTCCAGGATTAGAGGGTCCCCTGGCGTCCGGGCTATGTGACGTGGGCCGGACTGATGGGCCGTGAAGATACAAGATTGAAGGCCTTCCCCCGTGTCCGGATGGGACTCTCCTTTGCGTGGATGGCAAGCTTGGCATCCGAGTGTGAAGTTTCCTATCTCTGTGAACCGACTCTATACAACCCTAGGCCCCTCTGGTGTCTATATAAACTGGAGGGTTTAGTCAATAGAGGCTAAGACAAATCATACAGGCTAGACATCTAGGGTTTAGCCACTACGATCTCGAGGTAGATCAACTCTTGTAACCCCTATACTTATCAAAGTCAAACAAGCAGGAAGTAGGATATTACCTCCATTAAGAGAGCCCGAACCTGGGTAAACATCATGTCCCCTCCCTCCTGCTACCTTCGATCCTCAGACGCACAGTTCGGGATCCCCTACCCGAGATCTGTCGGTTTTGACACTGACAGGGGGTTCATTCGATCAGTGGGAATTCGTGTGTACCAACGAAACGACTTATGGACTCTCCTTTTAGGAGTAGAGACCATGAGATATCTCCCTAGAATCAGATAACCTCTAAGATAATATAGTTATAAGATTGAAATCAGGAAGTATCATAGAAAGTAGGAGGCTGTTTCAATAAGTTAGGCAAGATAGGCCCAGCTAACAGTCCACCATGAGGTTGTGGGGAAATTGACGTCCATGGAGCAGATTTAAAATGGGTAGGCCGTGGAAGATGGGCTCCAGCATTTGTGTCCAATTAGCCGGTTCAACTGAGGAAACACTATTATGTGAGGGGGCCATAGAGATGGTGAGGTTAATGTTAGCTTCCTCAACTTGGACATCAAATGGAGGTGTTCCCAAAAGAAAATTTAACCACTTTGATGAGACGGGAAACTTTCATGTTGAGAATTTTTTTCTGAGGCCATCTTGAAGGTGTAATTAGCTTCGCAGTCATCAGACTAGAAATGCATGATCCATGCCGAGACAAGATTACTTGCTGGACCTTGGTTGTGGGTGCAGGGAGAATTGGCGCTGGCAAGGAGAACCCCAGGTGTGAGAAACCCTAGTGGGATGAGAGAGAGAGAGGCGCCAGGAGAGCATTGGTTTTTCTTCTCCAGATTTTGATTTGAGTGGGAAAAATCGGTGAAGTAAACGGGAGGTGCAGCTTGTGCTGGATAAAAAACTGTGGAGGGGGATTCATTCAATTGGTGGGAGGTCACGTGCATCAACGAGACAACTTAGGGAATATCCAAAGCGGACCCTCAAACTGCCCGCAACTGACTGGGCTATGCGGTCCGGACGTGTTTAGCCATCCAATCCAGGCCTGTATCAGTCCATCGAGCGGACTAGGCGTACTTTTTCTGGCAAATGCGAGATAGAGTGGGGGGGCTTTGCGGGAGTCCGGAAAGCAACCACATAGGACTCTGACACTGCTGGGCCACCCAAAACCCCTCTGAGGGAGTCCTGGACTAAGGGGTCCTCGGGCGTCCGGCCTATTATCCTTTGGGCTGGACTGATGGGCTGTGAAGACATGAAGGCCGAAGAATGCACCGTGTCCGAATTGGACTCTACTTGGCGTGGAAGGCAAGCTTGGCGACCGAAAATTCCTTCTCATGTAACCGACTCCATGTAAACCCTAGATCCCCTCGATGCCTATAAAACCGAAGGGGATAGTGTGGAAAGGACATCACATATACTCATTACCATACCCACATAGGCTAGACTTCTAGGGTTTAGCCATTACGATCTCGTGGTAGATCCACTCTTGTAACACTCATATTCATCAATATCAATCAAGCAGGACATAGGGTTTTACCTCCATAGAGAGGGCCCGAACCTGGGTAAACATTGTGTCGGCCGTCTCCTGTTACCATCGATCCAAGACGCACAGTTCGGGACCCCCTACCCGAGATCCGCTGGTTTTGACACCGACATTGGTGCTTTCATTGAGAGTTCCACTGTGCCGTCAACAAAAGGTTCGATGGCCCCTTCAATCGTCAATAATGACACTATCCGGGGAGGATCTTCCTCCCCGGACAGATCTTCGTATCCGGCGGCTTCGTATTGTGGGCCAACTCACTCGGCCATCTGGAGCAGATTGACAGCTACGCCCCTGGCCATCAGGTTAGATTCGGAAGCTTGAACTACGTCACGGATATCTATGGAGACTCGATCTTCGAGGGATTTGAGCCCGCGGCGATCGCTCCCCCTCATCCCGATGAACGTGACTTAAATCCTTCATCGGATCACACCCAGGAGAGGGTTCCTGCGGTTGCAACGACCTTAGAGCCGAAGCAGATCAAGCCATCCGAGGCCTCAAAGTCCACGGCGTTGGAGCCACACATGGACTCGACCCCATGCAATGTTCGCGTTGACGGAACTCCGGACTCGTCTCCGGCTATAAGTTCCGGACTGTGCACACCTGCAGACACCGAGCTAGATCGGTTATCGATTTTTGAGTTCAGCGCCGCTGACGTTTTCCAGCACTCACCTTGGGGCAACGTGCTAAAATCTTTAAAGATTTTTTCCTTGGAGAAGAACTCACAGCCGAACTATGTTTGGTTCGAGCTAGAAACGGATGATTGGGAATTTTGCCCCCCACCCGCCACCCACTTCATAGCCACCATCGATGATTTAGCCGACGTGCTGGACTATGGCTCCGAAGACATCGACGGTATGGACGACGATGTCGACGAGGAGCAAGGTCAAGACCTGCCATTCACTGGACGTTGGACGGCCACCTCTTCATACAACGTGTACATGGTTGATACACCTAAAGGATCAGGCGACGACAAAGAAGAGCCAGACACGAATAAAACCTTTGAGACACAGTCCAAGCGTTGGTGGCCCAAACACCGCTCTAAGCACCGCCGCTCAAAGGACGGCAACACTTGCACCGGAGAAAATAGTACTTTGGGCGACGCCGAAAAAAATGAAGGATCCTCTTGAGTAGAGCCCGGGCCATAGAAGATGACCCGGAGGATGATAGTTACCATCCACCCTCCGAGGAGGAGACAAGCCTTGGCAACAAAGACTTCATCGTGCCTGAGGATCCTCTTGAGCAGGAACGCTTTAAGCTTCAGTTCATAGCCACTGCAAAAAGCCTAAAAAAGAAACAACAGCAGCTTCAAGCTGAACAAGACCTGCTCGTCGACAGATGGACTGATGTCCTGACAGCTGAGGAATATGGCCTCAAGCGCCAAGCCAAGAGGTACCCAAAACGCAGACTGCTACGTCAGTTCGATGAGGCAACAGATCTCATAACTCCTTCGCACAATGCGGACCGAGCACCCCGCGGTCGGGATAAAACGGCAACTCAGACCGAATAGCAGCCCACCCAACTGCCTCGCAAAAACAGGGACAGACCAGCTCGGGACCATACATATGATCTTCGACAGAAATTGGACAATACAGTAGGACACACCAGATCTATATATGGATCGCAAGGACGTTCCCATACTCGGGATGACAGCTACCAATTCGGACGTGACAAACTTAATCACACCCGGGCCGATAATCACAGACGGACATCATTGGAGATACGCCGTGACACGGCCCACTATAGAGGCACCGCACACCCTCTCTGCTTCACAGACGAGGTGCTGGATCATCAATTCCCCGAAGGGTTTAAGCCTGTCAATATTGAATCATACGGCGAAACAACCGACCCCACAGTATGGATCGAAGATTTCATTCTTCACATACATATGGCCCGAGGAGATGACCTCCATGCCATCAAATACCTCTTGTTAAAGCTCAAAGGACCATCTCGACACTGGCTAAATAGTCTACCTGAGAACTCCATCGGCAGCTAGGAAGACTTGGAAGAGGCCTTCCTTGACAACTTCCAAGGTACATATGTCCGGCCACCCGATGCCGATGACTTAAGCCACATAGTTCAACAATCTGGAGAATCAGCCAGAAAATTCTGGACTAGGTTCCTAACCAAAAAGAACCAGATCGTCAATTGTACGGACGCTGAAGCCCTAGCAGCCTTTAAGCATAACATCCGGGACGAATGGCTCGCCCACCACCTCGGCCAGGAAAAGCCGAGATCCATGGCAGCCCTCACGGCACTTATGACCCGCATTTGTGCGGGAGAGGATAGTTGGCTGGCTCACGGTACCAACACAGCCAATGAAGCAGGCCCCTCCGAGGCCAAAAATAGCACCGGCAAGCTCCGGCGCGGCAGACACAAACGCTGAAGCAATGGCGATAACACCGATGACACTACCATTCATGCCGGAATCAGTGGCACCAAGTCCGGCCAGCGAAAGAAGCCCTATAAAAGGAACGGCGGAGGACCATCCAGCTTGGACCGCATACTCGACCATCCGTGCCAGATACATGGCGCCCCAGACAAACCGGCCAACCATACTAACAGAGATTGCCGGGTCTTTAAGCAAGCCAGCAAGGTAAATAGCTTAAACAAGGAAGGGGAATCGCAAAGCGGGGACGAAGACGAGGAGCCCCTGCAGCCAAACACTGGAGGCGGAAGAAATTCCCGCCTCAAGTCAAAACGGTGAACATGATATACGCCACACACATCCCCAAAAGGGAGCGCAATCACGCTCTCAGGGACGTTTATGCGGTAGAGCCAGTCGCCCCAACATTTAACCCATGGTCGTCAGTCCCGATCACCTTTGATCGTCGTGATCATCCAACTAGCATCCGTCATGGCAGTTCGTCCGCAATGGTACTCGACCCAATCATCGACGGAGTTCACATGACACGAGTCCTAATGGACGGTGGTAGCAGCCTCAACCTGCTCTATCAGGATACAGTACGCAAGATGGGCATTAATCCCTCATGAATCAAACCCACGATCACTACCTTTAAAGGAGTCATACCAGGCGTAGAGGCCCGTCATACGGGCTCGATCATGCTGGAGGTGGTCTTCGGTTCCCCGGATAACTTCCGAAGCAAAGAACTAATCTTTGATATCGTCCCATTTCGCAGCGGCTATCATGCCCTGCTCGGATGAACCGCATTCGCTAGATTCAATGCGGTAGCACATTACGCTTATCTCAAGCTAAAGATGCTCGGCCCACATGGCATCATCACAGTAAACAGAAACACGGAACGCTCCCTCCGTACAGAGGAGCACACTGCCGCTCTAGCAGCAGAGGTACAAAGCGGCCTTCTCAAGCAGCATTATAATCCGGCTGACGAGCCCCTGGACATCATCAAGAGGGTCCGGACCACACTGTAGCAGGATAGCTCGGCTCGACAAGAGCCGAATTAGCAATATGACCTTTGTCCCAGCCCCGATGAGGCAATGGCACTAATACCACGCGTACATAAACCACGCACTCAAAACACCATGGGAATCGACGAAGCCATAACTCGTCCGCAATCCACTGTACAGCTCGACCAACACTGGGATTCACACGCCTTTACTTTTGCTTTTTATTACGGGTTTTTTCTCTTTTCGAGGTCTATACAGACGACTCGTTTGCAGAACACACCAAGGAGGCAAGGAGCTCTGGCATAGAAAGGAACCCCCAGGTGGTCTCTATTAACGATCGCCATACTTGTTTTACATACCCTCACGCTGCCCGCCCTTGGTTACGGCATGATAAATAGCTTTACTTGCTTATCGCATTATTTGCACAAAGTACGCCTCAACGTACCAATTACATCACAATGGTGAATGAATGATGGCGTCAGTTTATTACCTAATTTTCCTGTTTTCTCACCTTTGTAAATATTACTTATTGCACACGTACACTATGGTACGTATTACTGCTCCAGGGGCTTCATTACACCCAACACTACGACAATAAAAATTCCGAACACTTTTATAGTATAGTTCGGCACCCTGAACTTATAGCATTATATGCATCGGCTCCAAATCATGTCTTTGGTCAATAGTTGGGTTGCCCGGCTCCTGTGCTTACTACCTTACGTTCCTCTATATTGGCTAGGGTAGTAAAGGGAGAACTACTGCGATTGTGTCCCGGTTCTTCCGGATGAGCACCTCAATAGAGAAAGCCGAAAACTGACTGTCATGATGCGGCGAGAGCCGGTCAGCTGTTCGAGAGGTTTTAAATCGTTAGAGATTTTTTCCGCTTCGCGTGAAGAATCGGTCCCTCCGATTAGGCGTGTATAGTGCCCCTAGTTCGGCCTTCCGAATACCAGGGGCTTTGCCAAACTTTTTAATTGTCAAACTCCTATGGCTAAGTGAGGGCGGTAAAGGCCGCATAGCCTGATTGCCTTGTTTGTTGCGCTAAACACATCCTTTAAGGACCAGAATGTGTCATGGGAAAATGATATCCTTCGAACATTGTTCCGCCACAAGGCAGGACCCCTCCAAGACGCCGTCAAAATAGAGCTCGGGTCGACGATGCTCCTTGCCCTCCGGCGATCCCTCGGTCATCAGCTTCTTGGCATCCAGCTTTGCCAAATGCGTCTTGATGCGGGCAAAGGCCATACACACACCTTCGATGCAGACCGACCGCTTCACGGTTTCAAGCCGCAGATAGGTGTTAACAAGCCGCTTTACAAGTCCGAAATAGTTGCTAGGTACAGGCTTGGCAGGCCACAACCGGACTATCAGGTCCTTCATGGCTAGCTCCGCCGACTTGTGCAGCTCGACCAACTAGTTCAGCTGGTCAATGAAGGGCAACAGATGTTCGGGTCCAAGATACTGGGACCAGAATAGCTTCTCCGTAGACATTCCTTCTTCGGCTATGTAATACTCAGCAGCATCCGATATACTGCACGGAAGATCCATAAATGCCCCTGGAAAACCCGAATTCGGATAAGTACAAGGAACGTTTCTTACACACACTTGCTATGCAGAGCGAAAGATTTACCCGCCATAATCATCTTAGCGGCTGAATATCCTGGAGAGCATCCTGGGCTTCGGCTCGTGCATCCTGTGCGCTCCGGTGGGTCTCCGCTAGTTCGGACTCCTGTGCCTTACAATCGCGCTCCAAGGACTCAAATCTCTCGATCATCCCTTGGAGTTGTTGTTGCGCCTCAGCAACCTGGGCCTCGTGCTTCTCGCGCGCAGCGCTTTCCCTGCCCGCTTTGTCCTCGGCCTCAGCTAATGCCTTCTTAAGTGCCGCCACCTCGGTCGTGGCCACTAATAAAGTTTATGACACTTTAGTCTGGCTGGACTGCTCATTTTTTCAAAATATACACATAGGTTACTGCATACCTTGGCTATCTTCCAGCTGCTTCTTCACGAGGCCGAGCTCCTCCTCGGACCGCTCCAGCTTCCGCTTCAGTCTGGACACTTCCGTAGCATGAGCAGTGGCAGCCTGCAGCGATACCTGCTTATTCACATAGACAACTCATGTTAGACTTCTGCGATATTTATTCTCGATCCTCTGTTTGGCTTTTCCTCCCGAACACCAAATAGAGCATCAGGGACTACTGTCTATACGGTGATATTTTTCCTACAATCACATTACTCACCTCAAAGCCCATTAGAAGGCTGGTGCAGGCTTCGGTCAGTATGCTTTTGAGAAACCGAACCTTCTCTATTACCGTTTCCATAAGAACACAATGCTCATCCACGATAGAGGCGCCTTGTAGCGCCTCCAGCAGATTATCTGGTGCCTCTAATTGGACAGAGGTCACCGGGGGAACATGCACATTCCCTCCTTGGGGGGAATGAAGGAAATATGCCCTAGAGGCAATAATAAAGTTATTATTTATTTCCTTATATCATGATAAATGTTTATTATTCATGCTAGAATTGTATTAATCGGAAACATAATACATGTGTGAATACATAGACAAACAGAGTGTCACTAGTATGCCTCTACTTGACTAGCTCGTTAATCAAAGATGGTTATGTTTCCTAACCATGGACAAAGAGTTGTTATTTGATTAACGGGATCGCATCATTAGGTGAATGATCTGATTGACATGACCCATTCCATTAGCTTAGCACCCGATCGTTTAGTATGTTGCTATTGCTTTCTTCATGACTTATACATGTTCCTATGACTATGAGATTATGCAACTCCCGTTTGCCGGAGGAACACTTTGTGTGCTACCAAACGTCACAACGTAACTGGGTGATTATAAAGGTGCTCTACAGGTGTCTCCAAAGGTACATGTTGAGTTGGCGTATTTCGAGATTAGGATTTGTCACTCCGATTATCGGAGAGGTATCTCTGGGCCCTCTCAGTAATGCACATCACATAAGCCTTGCAAGCATTGCAACTAATGAGTTAGTTGTGAGATGATGTATAACGGAACGAGTAAAGAGACTTGCCAGTAACGAGATTGAACTAGGTATTGAGATACCGACGATCGAATCTCGGGCAAGTAACATACCGATGACAAAGGGAACAACGTATGTTGTTATGCGGTCTGACCGATAAAAGATCTTCGTAGAATATGTAGGAGCCAATATGAGCATCCAGGTTCCGCTATTGGTTATTGACCGGAGACGTGTCTTAGTCATGTCTACATTGTTCTCGAACCCGTAGGGTCCGCACGCTTAAGGTTTCGATGACAGTTATATTATGAGTTTATGCATTTTGATGTACCGAAGTTTGTTCGGAGTCCCGGATGTGATCACGGACATGACGAGGAGTCTTGAAATGGTCGAGACATAAAGATTGATATATTGGAAGCCTATATTTGGATATCGGAAGTGTTCCGGGTGAAATCGGGATTTTACCGGAGTACCAGGAGGTTACCGGAACCCCCCGGGAGGTATATGGGCCTTAGTGGGCTTTAGTGGAAGAGAGGAGAGGTGGCCAGGGCTGGGCCGCGCGCCCCTCCCCCCTAGTCCGAATAGGACAAGGAGAGGGGGGCGGCGCCCCCCCTTCCTTCTCTCTCTCCTCTTTCCCCCTCCCGAATCCTATTCCAACTAGGAAAGGGGGGAATCCTACTCCCAGTGGGAGTAGGACTCCTCCTGGCGCGCCCTCCTCCTGGCCGGCCGCACCCCCCCCCCTTTGATCCTTTATATACGGGGGCAGGGGGCACCCCTAGACACACAAGTTGATCCACGTGATCATATTCTTAGCCGTGTGCGGTGCCCCCTTCCACCATAGTCCTCGATAATATTGTAGCGGTGCTTAGGCAAAGCCCTGCGACGGTAGTACATCAAGATTGTCACCACGCCGTCGTGCTGACGGAACTCTTCCCCAACACTTTGCTGGATCGGAGTCCGGGGATCGTCATCGAGCTGAACGTGTGCTAGAACTCGGAGGTGTCGTAGTTTCGGTGCTTGATCGGTCGAGCCGCGAAGACGTACGACTACATCAACCGCGTTGTGCTAATGCTTCCGCTGTCGGTCTACAAGGGTACGTAGATCACACTCTCCCCTCTCGTTGCTATGCATCACCATAATCTTGCATGTGCGTAGGAAATTTTTTGAAATTACTACGTTCCCCATCAGGGAATGCCGTTCGCTGGACCCCAGAGCCTTGAAGCTCTCCGGAATGGTATCCGGCTGAGGCCCAAAGGGAACTCGGGCCTCGTCACCGGTCCCTGTGGGGACTTTTTCCCTCGTATGTCTGGCAGCCGAGGAGCCATCCTGGGGCGTCACCCCGATGGTCTCCGAAATCTCCCCCCGGCATGGGGAAGTCTTTTTGGACACCACCTCGTCGTCACCCTTGGGTGAGATGGAATGAGCAGGCGGCGGTGACATGCTAGCCATCTCCTTTGAGTCCAGCGAATCCTCTGTCGAGGATCGTGGGGAGCCTTCGCATGCCGGACTGCAACGACAAGGTTTAATGCATCAATATTGCAAACCGAGAAGGCTGGATGTTTTTGATTCTGGTACTCACGAGGCGGCCCGAGGCTTGGTCCGACGAGGTCGCTCCGGACTGCTGTCAACATCCCACGCGGAGTTATCCGCGAAGGAGCCTCTCCCCCTCTTGGGTTCCTCCGCCTCCAAACTCGAGGAGGCCTCCCTTTTCTCCCTTCCTCTCGTAGGGGGGCAGTCGCCTCCCTCCTCATCGTCCTCTTCGGCGGCTGAGAGGTCCGTCTCGTCGTCAGACGAGACGACCAAGGTGCTCCTTCAGAGAAGCCCACGCCTGCTCCCCTTGACCATGGTTTTGACCTTCTTCTGCGGCACGTCGTAAGGCGCCGGAAATAACATCTTGGTAAGAAGTGTGGTTTCTTCATCTTCGGGCAGCGGAGCCGGACTATTAATCCGTCCCGCTAGATCGACCCAGGCCTGAAAAAGAAAGTGACAAGAAGGCTTAGTATCCTCCCTCGAAATGTGTCCTTAAAGACTACACCTTGACGGCTTACCGAATTGGCCTGACGCTTAAAGTTGAGCCCGCGATCTTTGGTCAAGGGTGGCGGCGTCTCGCTGCCCTTGAAGAGCACCTTCCAGATATCTTCGTGCGTCGTGCCGAAGGGCCTTAGCAGCGTCTGGTGCTCGGCCGAATTGAACTCCCACAAATAACAGGTCCGGCGCTGACATGGAAGGATCTGGCGTACAAGCATGACCAAGATCACATCAACTAGCTTGATCTTCCAGGTTATCATATTCTGGAGGCACGTTTGGAGCCCTGTGATCTCTTCCAGAGATCCCCAGGTCAGGCCCTTCTCCTGCCAGGAGGTAAGCCGCATCGGGACTCCGGATCGGAATTTGGGAGCCGCCGCCCAGTTGGCGTCACGCAGCTCGATTATTTAGAACCACCCCGATTGCCATCCCTTCACCGTCTCTATGAAGGAGCCTTCGAGCCAGGTGGTATTGGGTATCTTGCCCACCATGGCACCTCCGCACTCGGCCTGTTGGCCGCGCACCACCTTTGGCTTTACATTAAAAGTCTTCAGCCATAGGCCAAAGTGAGGTGGGATGCAGAGAAAGGCTTCGCACACAACTATGAATGCGGAGATATTGAGGGTAAAGTTGGGGGCCAGATCGTGGAAGTCCAACCCATAGTAAAACATCAATCCACGGACAAATGGATGAAGAGGGAATCCCAGCCCACGGACGAAGTGTGTGAGAAACACAACCCTCTGGTGGGGATCGGGGGTAGGGACGATCTGCCCTTTTTCTAGGAGTCGGTGAGAAATCTCCTTGGCTAGATAGCCGGCCTCCCGGAGCTCCGCGATGTTCTTCTCCTTAACGGAGGAGGCCATCCACTTACCTCCAGCCCTGGATCCGGACATGATTAGAATGTCTTCTCGAACGAGGAAAAGCCAAAAGCTTGGGCACTAGAGCTCAAGGATGGAGGGACTGGAGATGAAGAAGGATGTGGGTAAAGGAAGAGTGTCCTTATCCCCTTATAAAGACCACGAATATCAAGCGCCTACCCACTCGCCTTGAACTCGCCTATTCCTGAGAGCCGTGCAAAACGACACGGTTGGGTTACCCACGCCCGTATTGATGAGAATCTCGTAATAAGGGGGGCATGATCTTTTCTTAGACAAGACGTGCCAATGACAACCGCGTCTCGCAACATGGAGCGGTAGACGAAAAACGGTTCGAAATTACGACCGGACAAACACGATGTCATGTTGTAAAAGTTGTCTGTGGATTAGACTCGTGTAAGAATATATATTCTCTATGCGGTTATATATGGTGTGTGTGACAGGTCCGGATATAATCATCGCATCCAAAGACTATCTTGAAGTTCGGGAAGAAGGGAACCCGCCTTGCAATGCCGAAGACAAATCTGCGTGCCGGACTCCTCGTCATTGAAGCCAAGTTCAGGGTCTACTGAGGGAGTCCTGGACTAAGGGGTCCTCGAGCGTCCGACCTATTATCCTTTGGGCCGGACTAATGGTTGTGAAGACATGAAGTCTGAAGAATGCACCGTGTCCGGATTGGACTCTACTTGGTGTGGAAGGAAAGCTTGGCGACCGAAAATTCCTTCTCATGTAACCGACTCCATGTAAACCCTAGATCCCCTTGGTGCCTATATAAACCGAAGGGGATAGTTCGGAAAGGACATCACATATACTCATTACCATACCCACATAGGCTAGACTTCTAGGGTTTAGCCATTACGATCTCGTGGTAGATCCACTCTTGTAACACTCATATTCATCAATATCAATCAAGCAGGACGTAGGGTTTTACCTCCATAGAGAGGGCCCAAACCTGGGTAAACGTTATGTCCCCCGTCTCCTGTTACCATCGATTCAAGACGCACAGTTCGGGACCCCCTACCCGAGATCCGCCGATTTTGACACCGACGCCCTCCTGGACACCGCGCCTCCATCCGCGCATTTTCTCCCTTCAGTTTTTCTCTCTTGCCTTCACCGCCGCTCCACAACCTTGCCATGCCATGCCACAAGTCCATCACCTCCAACGATACACTTGGGCTCCATGCCGCTTCTCCTCCGCCGTCGTTCCACACCTCTCCTCCGACCTTAGTACCCGAGAGAACCAACTGTGGCAAACACTAAGAGGCTCTTGGCCATCTCGGAAGCAAGTGGGTGGCCAAGTTTGCTCGGGTCACTTGACTGCATGCATTGGAGATGGAAGAACTACCCAAAAGCTTTGCAAGGCCAATACCAGGGTCATGCTAAGAATTCCACCATCATTCTTGAATAAGTTGCACCCTAGGATCTTTGGATTTATCATCCTTTTTTGGCATGCCATGCTCTCACAATGACATCAATGTACTATAGTGATAACCATTGTTTGCTAGGTTGACTGAAGGAAAAACTCATCTTTGCAACTATACTTTAATGGGTATGAGTACAACATGGGCTACTATCTGGTTGATGGTATCTATCCTCCTTCTGCTAACTTTGTGAATACCATCTCAGACCCAGTTGGTCAAACAAAGTCTCACTTTGCCCAAAGACAAGAAGTAGTTAGAAAGGATGTTGAGAGGTCTTTCAAAGTTCTGCATGCACATTTTGCAATTGTTCATGGACCTACTAAAGAATGGGATCCATAGACCTTTTGGGAGGTGATGACTGTTGTGTGATCATGCGCAACATGATCGTGGAGGATGAGCGTGAGGATGCTGCCACAGGTCTTTAATTTGATAACATGGGTGATCCTATCAAACATCCCAATGAAAATCTGACCACAGTTGAAGAGTTTGTTCAAATGCATCTACAAATTTGGCATCAAAGAACTCACGATCAGCTGAAAAATGATTTGATTGAGCATCTCTGGACGGTTAAGGGGGACAACAACATTAGAGTGTAATATTTAAACCTTTTTAATTAGAACTATAGGCGCATTTGAATATTTGAACTATTTTAAACTATATATGAGCCTATTTGAATTGTGCCGTCTTAAAACAAAATTGAGGTCCGACATATGCGGGCAGCGTTGGATGGCTGACTTCTTTATCCGTGTCTATGAACTGATCCCTTCTCCGCAGACGAATGCCAGAGTAAATTTATGGGTCAGTGTTGAAGATGCCTTACGGAGTCTTCTTTTAGGATCCAACATTCTCCTCAAAAAATACTAGGGGCGCATTTGGTTACCTGCATCATTTTTTGCCACTTTGCTACTTGTCTCTATTGGGCCTGATGAGCATATACACACAAAAAACCAACATCTGCATGTTGATTGGTTGCCTGCATTGAGGGGAAACACAAGTCCGGTTGTTTGGTTATGTAACGCCCCGAGACCGATGCGCCAGGTGTCTCCCAGTTATTCACTGTTGTTGCCATGTCATTTGCTTGCGTGTTGCATCTTGTCATGTCATCATGTGCATTGCATCATCATGTTTTCAAAACTTGCATTGGTTCGGGTTTCCCCCAGTTCCGTCTGTTGTCCGTTCTGAGCCCAACCACACTCGCACGCGCCCGCGGCACGTCCGAAATATTATTTTATAAGTGGCCGGAAAATGTTCTCGGATTGGGTTGAAAGTTGGCGTGTGGTCTTATTATAGTGTAGATAGACCACCTGTCAAGTTTCATCGCATTTGGAGTCCGTTTGATGCCCCAACGGATAACTATAGCGGCAGTATAGCCGGTCTTTTCGTCGGACGTTTTCGGTCTCCGGAAACCCTGCCGTGCTGCATCTCTCCCCTCTTCTCTCAGACCAACCCGCTCTCCACAGTCCACCTTGGCCCTGCCTAACCCCTTTTTGCTCAGTGCATCGGCCCCTCGCGCGCGTCCGAAAGCTATCCCGAACCCGACCCGGATAGTCATCACCATTGGGTCCGGAACATCCCCAAACATCTACAAAACGTCTCCGTTTTCTTATTTGGGCACCCTAGCTATTTATTCGCGACCGTCCGTTTTCGATCAGAGGGACCGAGGTAGCCCCTAACCTAATCTGTAAGGTATTTATAGTCCACCCTTAGTCATTTTGGACAAGCCCTAAAATCTAGGGACTTTGTCCCGTCGAGCCGCTGCCACCTACCGTATCTTCCTCGGGATCCAGATCCAATCCACCTCCTCGCCTCGATCCAACCGCAACTCGCAGCCACCCACCAATCCAACTCCACCTTGCCGTAGCGCCACCCGTCGGTTCAGCACGAGCTCCACCCGAGAACAGCCACCGTTCACCGCACCACCAAGCCATTTCTCCGTGCCCAGTTGCTCCACCGCCGCCTTGCGCTGTCCTCTCCATCCTCTTGATGTTTAGCAGCGCCAGCAGGACCCCGTCAAGCCCGCGCCAAGCCCCTGCCTCGTCGAGCTTTTCCTCGCCGCCCGGATCTTTTCCCCAACCGTCGGACCTCCCTGCAAGCGTCGCCGCCGGCGACCACAGGCCAAGCGCCCTGCTTTGCCTCCTTCCCTCGCTCTTCTTCCTCCCTGTACTTTCTCCTCACCAGCTCTCTCTCTCCCTCGCAGCAAGACGCCACCGCTGGTGCTCGCCGTCGGCCTCGTCGTCGCCGTCCTAGTCCCGACCCCCGCCGGATCCGGCCGATCCCCGCCTCGCCTCGTCGCCCGCTGCCAAGTCCCGCGTCGTCGCTGTCCTCCCCTGCTTCTGCCTCGAGCAGGAGGAGACGCTCACAGCGCCGCCTCGCTCCCATTGACCGCACCCCTGTTCCTTCGTCGGCCTGGCCAGCCGGCCCAACCACTCACCAGTGCCTCCCCAAGGTCCAGCGTCCCGGCCTGCCTCCTCCTCTCCATAGTTCCAGGCCAAGGCCCATGGTGAGCTGCGCCCCCCACCGCCTATTCCTGTTGGCCCGACTCCAGTTTCGGCCCATGTAGTATTTTTTCTCTCGGGACGAATTTAGCTTTTATCCAGTGTAAAACAGTTTTACAGAAAAGCCCGTGTGGATCATGCATTTAATAATTCCACAACCGTGCATCGGATTAAAACAATTTATATATGAAATATGCTTAGTTTTTCATCTAGTTTCATAATATGTCACTTTCATCTATGTTTGAAATGCTTAAAATGATGTTTGCTTTAATTTGCTCCTATGCCATGCTAAAATACTTTGGTTCATAACTAAATAACCGTAACTCGGTTTGTAATAAACTATATATGTAAATGGAGTAGAAAAATGCCTAGTTTAACATGGTGGCTTTAGTTTGCATGTTTAACAACTCTAAAATTGTGTTTAGGGCAGAATAGTACCAAACCTTAAAATATGCATATGGGGTTTTACCGGAATTGTTGTTGTTGTTTCCGGCCTCATTTAAACTTGCTTAAATGTTTAGTTTGCTCATGCTTCACCCCTTGCCATGCTAAACAACATTTAATATTGTTGGGTACATAAACGAGATCGAACTAAATAACTTGTTGTGGTGTTTCATCAATATGCAACTCGTTGCATATTGAGCTCCACTTAATTTGTAGGATTGCTTGTGCACTTTGCCATGCCATGCCTCATTAAATCGGACATGCATCATACTTGTTTGCACATCGTGCCATGCTTATGTGATGCTTGTTTACTATGTTGTTTGCTTTCTTTCCGGTGTACTTCTTCTCGGTAATCCGGTAACGTTGCGTTTGTGAGGATACATTGGCTACGTCCGTTTGTCTTCTTCATGGACTCGTTCTTCTTCCTTGCGGGATCTCAGGCAAGATGACCATACCCTCGAAATCACTTCTATCTTTGCTTGCTAGTTGCTCGCTCTTTTGCTATGCCTATGATGTGATACCTACCACTTGCTATATCATGCCTCCCATGTTGCTAAGCCAAGCCTCTAACCCACCTTGTCCTAGCAAACCGTTGTTTGGCTATGTTACCGCTTTGCTCAGCCCCTCTTATAGCATTGCTAGTTGCAGGTGAAGATTGGAGTTTGTTCCTTGTTGGAACATGGATATTATTGTTGGGATATCACAATATCTCTTATTTAATTAATGCATCTATATACTTGGTAATGGGTGGAAGGCTCGGCCTTATGCCTGGTGTTTTGTTCCACTCTTGCCGCCCTAGTTTCCGTCATATCGGTGTTATGTTCCCGGATTTTGCGTTCCTTACACGGTTGGGTTATAATGGGAACCCCTTGACAGTTCGCTTTGAATAAAACTCCTCCAGCAAGGCCCAACCTTGGTTTTACCATTCGCCACCTAGCATTTTTCCCTTAGGAGTCGTGCATCCCGAGGGTCATCTTTATTTTAACCCCCCCCCCCCCGGGCCAGTGCTTGTCTAAGTGTTGGTCCAAACTAGAGCCCCTTGCAGCGCCACCTCGGGGAAACTCGAGGGCTGGTTTTAGTTGTACGGATTGCTTATCCGGTGTGCCCTGAGAACGAGATATGTGCAGCTCCTATCGGGATTTGTCGGCACAGCGGGTGGTCTTGCTGGACTTGTTTTACCATTGTCGAGGATGTCTTGTAACCGGGATGCCGAGTCTGATCGGATTGCCTTGGGAGAAGGAATATCCTTCGTTGACCATGAGAGCTTGTGATGGGCTAAGTTGGGACACCCCTGCAGGGATTTGAACTTTCGAAAGCCGTGCCCGCGGTTATGGGCAGATATGAATTTGTTAACGTCCGGTTTTAGAAAACCTGAAACTTAACTTAATTAAAATGCATCAACCGCGTGTGTAATCGTGACGGTCTCTTTCCGGCGGAGTCCAAGAAGTGAACACGGTGTTGGAGTTATGCTTGACGTAGGTTGTTCTAGGACCACTTCTTGATCATAGTTTCTCGACCATGCTTTGCCTTCTCTTCTCGCTCTCACTTGCGTATGTTAGCCACCATATATGCTAGTCGCTTGCTGCAGCTCCACCTCATACTTTTACCCTTCCTATAAGCTTAAATAGTCTTGATCGCGAGGGTGTAAGATTGCTGAGTCCCCGTGACTCACAGATACTTCCAAAACCAGCTTGCAGGTGCCGATGAAACCGTGCAGGTGACACAACTGAGCTCAAGGAGGAGCTCGATGAGATTCGCGTTCGTTATGTTGTTCCGTTTCCAGTTGATCAGTAGTGGAGCCCAGTTGGGATGATCGGGGATCTGTGTAGCATTTGGGGTAGTCTTCTTTTATTTTGGTTCCATAGTCGGACCTTGAGTGTATTTGGATGAATGTAATGCTTTATTCATGTATTGTGTGAAGTGGCGATTGTAAGCCAACTATGTATCTCTTTCCCTTATGTATTACATGGGTTGTGTGAAGATTACCTCACTTGCGACATTGCTTTCAATGCGGTTATGCCTCTAAGTCGTGCTTCGACACGTGGGGGATATAGCCGCATCGAGGGCGTTACAGGTTACATCCAGGTTACTACTAAGAACTAAACTAGTAGCAATAGAACAATCTTAGGTACAAACATAAGCCTTAACCACGCAGAACAACTTTTAAACCAACACAGTACAATAAGTTCTAACCGAAACCAAAGTCTTAAAGCAAGAACAACCATGGATTGGACAACCGGAGCTCGATCGGGCGGTCGCGACAAAGGCATTGTCGTGCTCCTTGAACTTGGTGACCACCTCCACGCCCTCATCGTTGAAGACGATCATCTTCACGGTGTCGGGGGACAACAGCTTGAACGTTAGCATGTACCTGGTCATGATCTGGTGAACAACGACGAAGGTAGCCCAACCTGGTCAAGGGTGACCCTGTCGTCGATCACCCTCACCGCCACCCTCCATGCGCAGCCGGTGTTCTTCTTTATCTTGAACTATGTAGGGATGGCGGGGAAGTGCTTTGTGATGTCCAGAGGCAATGGCAGACTCTCCAGCTTTGGAGCAAGGATAACCTTGCAGAAGTGGTTTGGTCCTGACTTCTGATGGAAGTGGCCATAGTTCCTCCGCTTGGGGCTTGGGTGATCCTGCACTGCCACTTTGATCACTGGAGGCACAACCTTCTTGCCCTTATCCAATGGTGGCACCACCTTCTTGGCCTTGTCCATCTACATTATGAACGACACGCATATCAACGGTTAACATTCATTCATATCGGCCTAATGCTCCTATATTAACCGACCCCACTAACCCAGCACCATTCTCAAACCCCCTCTGTTTCACCACCTCTCCTCGGCATGAACTCCAACTCCAACCCCAACCCTTCCCCCTCGAGCATTGGATGGAGGGCATTCTTCCTTGGGTGCTCACTCGGTGAACACAAGAAGTTCAAGCACACCATGGAAGTGTGATCGAACTTCAACAGCATCGATGGCATGCACAAGGAGGCCGGTGCTATGATGAAGAAGGCTACGCCGGACGAGCTGAAGACATTGGTTCCGGACCCAGCCAAGGGCGCGATGTCAGTGGACATCCTGTGCTGGGCCATGAATCAGGCAAACTCCAGCGACGCTCGATAGCGGGCAAGATGTGCCAAGTACAATCAGTACAAGGCGCCTCAAGACCAGCGTGGAGCGGCGTACCAGAGGGGGTTTGAGTGTGGTGCTGGGTTAGTGGGGTGGCCAGGGCGGCGGCGGCAGACGACCGTGCAAGACCCATCGTTCTTGATGAAGACGATTATGATGAAGCCGATGAGGAAGAAAAGAAGATGACTATGCCCCCGCCGCTCGACGCGACTCCAGGGTCACCGCGACTAGACAATCCAATCCCGCCCCTGATGTAATCAAAAAAATAACCTATGAGTCCTAGTAGCCGTAGATGCAGAATCAATTAATGTCAATCCCCCCATGTGTTTAGTCCCCTCCCTAACTGTTCAATCGCGTGCTCTAATCGAATCTAGCCTGAGTCGAAAGCAGTGAATGTACAGAGAGGACGAGGTCTTACCGCCATGGACGATACGCTCTGGTAGAGGTCTACAGTCACTCCGGTGGTTGCCGCCGTCGTCTTGGATCGATTCGCAGTAGAGCTTAGGTGGTTGCCGCCGTCGCCGCCGTCGGTGTGAGTGGGGAAGAGGGGAGAGCGCGGTTAGGAAGGGAGGTGATGGCAATTTATGACGACGCGTCTGGAAACAACGCGACGTCTCGGGACTGCACCCACGCGTGCAACCGCCCACACCCACGTGCCTAGGGTTGCACCGCGCGGGCCTGGCTCCAAAAAAGGCCGATTTGAGCGTTCCTCGGGTTGCAGACCCAGAGATGCTTTAATGTTCATGCTATGCAGGCCCAACAGTGAAGGGAGCAACTAGTTAACGAGCGCTCCTTCGGGAGCCTCGCAATGATCAGCGCCACTTGGCGCGCTCTTAGCCATTCGCCACGTGTCGCGCTCTCGACGCTTCCTTCGAATTTTGTTTTTTTATTTTTCCGCACGCGTTTTCGGCTTTCAAACGGTTTCCTTTCCAGGTTTTTTCGACGTTTTGGTTTTCCTCCGGTCTTTCTTAGCTTTTCGATCAAAAAAATTCGAAATTTTTTTTTGCGCGAAAAAACACGTTTTCTTTTTTTTCCTTTCACGAAAGTCACGGTTTTTTTTTCACGAGAGGCACGGTTGTGCTTTATCGAGAGTCAGGGCCGTGCCTTTCGGAAACAAAAAAAAACGTGTTTTTTTCTTTTTTTCGCGAGAGTCACGGTTTTGCTTCCGCGAGAGGTACGGTTGTGCTTTCGCGAGAGTCACGGCCGTGCCTCTCGGAAAGGGAAAAACAAAACGCGTTTTCTGTTTTTATTTCTTTCGTTAGAGTCACGGTTTTGCTTCCGCGAGAGGCACGGTTGTGCTTACGCGAAAGTCACGGCCGTGCCTCGCGGAAAGGGAAAAAATACGCGTTTTCTGTTTTTTTTCTTTCGTGAGAGTCACGGTTTTGCTTTCACGAGAGGCACGGTTACTCTTTCGCGAGAGTCATGGCCATGCCTCTCGGAAACGGGAAAAAAACATGTTTCTGTTTCTTTTCCTTTCACGAGAGTCACGGTTTTGCTTCCACGAGAGGCACGGTTGTGATTTCGCGAGAGGCACGGACGTGCCTCTTTCGGAAAAGGAAAAAATCGTGCTCCCGGTTCGGTTTTTCGTCCGGTTTTTTTCGTGAAAAAAAAGTTCGTCAAAACCTATCAACATGGGATCTAGTTTTGAAGATCTCGATGCGAGGAATCCAATCGTAAAAACGGTTCGAGATTTGGACGCACGGTTTAAAAGATAAAACGTTTTGAATAAACGGATCTACGAAAAAAGGAAAAAACTCCCAGGTTGCGACAAGTGGCGCGCTGCATGTGCGCCACTTGTCGCGACCCTGAAAAATGAAGTATTTTTTGCAACGAGTACTCCTTAATTAATGATTTCGAACAGTAAATACGGATAATCAAACAGACTTTTTTCTTCTCGCGCGGGCCTAGCTGAGGTATATGCAGCCTATCAAACATGTCTCGGCATACTGTGAAGCCGTTGCTTTTCCTCCCTCGAAACAAGCAAAAAAAAAAAGCAAAAGCAAAAAGCTGTCCCTGACGACTCAGCCCGAGCGGCAATCCTTGGCTACAAAAGTACTAGAATCCAGCCGCTCCTCTCTAACCCCACCTCTCATCTCACAAGCTAGCTAGTTGCTGTAGCTGCCATGGCCAGGGATCTCGCCTTCGTCCTCCTCGTCCTTGCCGCGCTAGCCGCCTTCTCGTCAGCGACCAAGCTGACTATCCACAACCTCTGCCCGCACCCGGTCTGGCCGCTCGTCACCCCCAACGCCGGCCTTCCGTCCATCTCCGAAAACACCGCGCGCCTCGACACCAACGCGATTCTCTCCCTCACCTTCCCACCCACCTTCTGGGCCGGCCGCGTCGCGGCCCGCACCGGCTGCAACGACGGCACGTCGCCGCCGCGCGGGTGCTTCACGGGCGACGCGCCGCCGTCCACCGTCGCGCAGATCACGGTCCACGACAGCGGGAACCTGGACCTCGCCGCGTACAGCGTCAGCCTCGTAGACGGGTTCAACGTGCCGATGGTGTTGAGCCCGCAGGCCATCGGCGGCGGGCAGTGCCCGGCGCTCGGCTGCGTCGTGGACCTCAACTGCGACTGCTCTCCGGACAACCGCGCCGCCGAAGGCACCGCGTGCCGCGGGCCCGCGGGGTACTTCAAGAACCGTTGCCCGCTCACCAGGACCACGCCGACAGACGTGGAGCCCGTGCCGCAGAGCTGCCGCGCGCCCGGGGAGCTTAAGATCGTCCTCTGTCAGTCGTCCATGCTCCAGTGCGGCGCCGCGGCGGCGGAGGACGCCGACATGGTCATCCGCACCGTCGTCGCCGACAACTAGAGCCCGGAGCTCCGTGTTGTCCTCGCTTTGCCGTACTTCTACGCCATGCGCGATCCGTGCGTACGTTTTATTTAAGATAAGAGTTCGTGAGCGTTAATTAAGTGGCCTGTTTTCATACAAATGTTGCAGTTAAATGTTTGTATTGAGACCTTAGGTTTCGTCATCTGTAATACCGGCGGTGTAGCTGGTAGTACTGAGCTAAGCCATCCGAGTGCAAGGAAAATAATGCGAGTGATTTTCTTCTTGTAATGTTGCATTCTTTTCTCTATGATTGCTAAACTCCCATTCCATGAAATTTTCGTAAATGGTAGTCACTCAAAATAGAACATCACTTAGCATAAAAATGATAAACCTCGGTTGAATTGATAGTATTCAATTTGATATGATAACATGGATATTTCGATTTTTTAAATAAATTCTAATAGTTGGTCGCATGTTTTTCCTATTGAAAACAGGGTCGATTCTCTACAACAATATGCTAGCGGTAGAAAATGAAGTGGAGTCGAAGAAAGAAGCCTCAGCATTGGAGAATAGTTTCAGTAACGGCCGGCGGTCCGGCTCGAAAAATCGGGAACCGGTACCTTGCCCGGTGTTTTTAAGGTGTATAGGTCTTTTGGTGAAAAAAATCAAGAAAATATTTTAAAAATGATGTAAAAACTCAAACAACTAACCTTGAGGCAAGGCATGCCAAGGTTAGAACACTTTGTGATTTATTATTGGGTTACGTTTGATATAATGTGCATTCATTTGATTTTTGGTCAAAATTTTGAAAAAGTACCTTAAATCTTTTGATATATTTTTTCACAATTGTGCCAATGCATAGGTGATCTGACCAATCAAAACGTGAACAGACAACCTCATAAGTTCAGTTGCCGGTTTGCTTTTCTCAACTTTGTAATAGAGGAGCCCTGAAATGAGATATTGCTGGAGACTGGGGTTAGAGATCTAGGTTCGGGGTGATAAGGGTCACTGGGATGGAGGGGTTAATAGCAATGTTTTACTCCCTCCGCCCCAATAATATAAGAGTGTTTCTGACACTACACCAATATAAAAAACGTTTTTATATTATGGGACAGAGAAAGTATCTATCAACCACTGAACATGACTATGTTGATAGGTTGATGCCGTTAAATGTCTGATTGAGGAGGTTACAGTGATGATTTAAGAAAGAAGACGGACATGAAAGAAAAGGAGGATGAAGATCCAAAGACTCGACAAAATCCCTAATTCAGTTGTCCAAAGCATTATTAGAAAAAACTTATCTTAGCACACAAATCTAGAAAATCCATGGGAGACAAAACAAAAATGCAATATTGACTGCACTAAACAAGGCTTGACAGTGGGTGAGAATATAGCTTTATTGGCTTTTGAGAAGCATAATATACCTTGCTTCACGCCAAAGATGCATTGGTGCGCTTTCGATCGCACAAGCAGAATAATTTCATATGCCAAAGCAAGATCGGACGAATCAAAAGTCATCGTGGGTGCCTAAAGTAACACGTCATGTTCAACAGTGGGGATAGGGAGTAAAATCCACATGGCCCTCACATTTAATTAGCAAAAAACCACCACTTTACGATTATGGCATTTTGTACCGCACCAAAAAATAAAAGTGACAAAAAGACACAGATGGTCGACACTAAGCATTTGGCTGACGTCACTATGAACAACTCCAACGGACCGACCCATTTTGTCCGTGCGCATCCGTTTGGATCGGCACGAACAGAAAAGTCGGCTCAATGCGTCGACCCAAACGGACGCGCGTCTGCTTTTCGTCCGCCTGCCGACTCATTCTCGGCCCAATTTTGAGCCCCATTTACGTCGACGCGGACATGAAACGGACGTACGTGCCGCGTGCCTATTCCTTCCTTTGGCCCACTAGTCAGTGTCACATTGGCCCTCTTATTCCACCCATATCAACATCAAACCTTCACCCGCCCCGCCCCATCGCCGCAGCCGTCCATTTTTGGTGCCTCTGCCAGCAGCCGTTACCGACACACCTAACCCCAACCCCACCACCTCCCACGTCGCCACCACCACCCCCTCGCCGCCGGGGCACCGAAGCTCCCTCCCCCCCCACACACACACACTCGGACGCCGCCGCGAGCAGGAAGCCGCCTTCCCGCCCTAGCCAACTCCTTCGTCTGACACCACCTGTTGTCCTGACGCTGGCATGCTCGTCAGACGCCTCCAGACCAGTCACCTGGTCTAAGGGAGGCACGTGTCTCTTCGTCGGCCAGCTTTTTCGTTGACGCCCGTAAGCTGTTCGCAGTTTGCCAACGTACAAAATGGACTTCGCCGATGAGTTCTTTCTCCACAATTTCCTGTGTGACTGACAATTCCTCATCCGGTGATGGGGAGGAGATCTTATCTGCCGTGTTGGTCCATGACCACCTTAATAGACAGCGACCGTTGTTACGGAGCTCGATCCTGGGGCACCTTCCAGCGTTGAACCAATATATGTATGTTTTTTTCAAATGTATTTGAGACAATTTAGTTTTTATTCGGCTTGTAAAACTATGCTAAATTTACTTGGTTGTGAATCTATGCAATTTTTGTTTGCCTGTGAAACTATGCAAAATGTGTACATATTTACTGAAAAATGGACAGCCGGCCGCACCGGCAAATATGGGTCGGCGCGTAGGGCGCACTGCCGACCAAAAACATAAACAAGACGGATGCCGAGCGAGCGGACGACCTATACCGAAAAAATACGGACAAAATCACCATTCGTTTGGGTCGACGCGTTGGAGTTGCTCTAATTGGCCTGACCCACTCGTTAGGCTGAGTCAGCAAAAAGAAAAAGTCACGTAGGCATAAAAACAGTCATGCATTCTTCCCCTCCTTCCTCATTTCCTGACATCTGAATCTGAGCGTTGTTGGGGGTGTTTCAGCCTGGTTCGGTGTTGGCTCCATGCCAGTGGCCGGATCACGGGTTCGCACAGGGGAGTACCATGGTGGACGTGCGCGTCGCGTGGGCGACTCGACGCCCCGGTTGCAGCAGTGACATGGAGTGCCAGCCATCGACCATGGTCGAGGCGATGAGGATGGTTGGGTGTTAGCGCGGATGGATTTCACGACCGTGCGGGTGCTGGTTGGTGGTCGGGCTGCTCTTGGCCTTGCGAAGTCAATGCACTACAAAAAAGACACATCTGTGACATTTTGGCCCAAACAAAAAAAATTGTCATACTTATAACACTTCTATGACGATAATTGTGACAAAACCCGGTATCATAATAGATGTGGTGGGCTCCTACTTCTATGACAAAAAATCATGACTGAAAATGGGCTTTTCGTCTTGGGCGGGCCGGAGACGCACCTGCATGACATTCTTTGGGCCGTCCATGACGGAGAAAATCGTGGTAGAAGCGAGGACGAGGAAAATATCGGGGAGTTTCCAGTTACAGTGGGTGGTCGAGGCTGAGCAATGTAGTGTGGTTTGCACGTTTCTCTCGTACGCGCGCGTGGTGCGAGCCGTGTCGCTATAACTGAACCTGAGCGATCTCCTACTGCTACGTACTGAAACTGATCGATCGATCCCTTCGCTCCTAACTGAACTCGGCGAAGACTCCTTCGCTGCTAACTAAACTCGATCCATCGCTGCTACTGCTGCATGCTTACTGAAGTCGATCGAACTCCCGTGCGAGACGTAGCTAGTCGGTTGGATTGCCTCTGGCTGAACGGTGCTTGTTGCTGCCACGCGCGCGATACATAGAATGAGTCGAGACGTGGTGTGAGTCGAGCCGGTTGGGTTGGATGTGGTTGAACAGTTCTTGGTGGGGGTTGGATGAACAGGACCCCGACCATGTGTAGGCAGTTGCCGTTGGATGAACAGGACCCACTTGTATATAGTACGCGGTTGCCGCTGGATGAACAGGACTCCAAGGAGGCCGCAACACAACCCAGCCGGTTGGGGGTGGATGAACAGGACCCCATGGAGGCTGGTTGAACTGAAGCCAGTGGAGGCTGGATGAACAGTAGCACTTGGATGAACAGTGTCTGGTGGAGGCTGGAGACGGTGGATGAACAGTAGCAGGTGGAGGCTAGAGGAAGTCGACGGTGGATGAACAATAGCCCATGGAGTCCCGTTTTGCGGTACGCCACACCCCTCCCGATGAACAGGACCCCATTTCGACCATAGGAGGTCGAAGAGCAGTCTGTTTCCTCCGTTTTGCGGTACGCCACACCCCTCCCGATCAACAGGACCCCGTTTCGACCGTAGGAGCTCGATCAGAAGTTCGTTTTCACCGTTTTGCGGTACGCTAGACCCTTCCCGATGAACAGGACCCTGTTTCGATCATACGCGGTCGAACAGAAGGCCCGTTTCCTCCGTTCTGCGGTACGCCAGACCTCATTTCAGTTGTTCCGTCGAAGCCGGTTGGCTGCCGATGAACAGGACGCGTTCCGACCAAGTGGCTTTGCTTCTGATGAACAGGATGTGTTCCGATCCAGTCACTTAGCTCTCGGTGAAGACGACCTTGTTTCCCCCGTTCCGACCCACCTGGTTAGCTGCCAATGAATAGGACGACATCACTGCCGTCCGTTGCCTCTCCATGTACACGAGGCCTGGCCGTACGTATGCGCGAGTACGCGTTCGAGACCCCGCCCTTATGTATGTACGTAGTCACATTTAATCTCTTGCATTGTGGTTGTACGTACGTGTACAAGATATATATAGACGGACTGCATGACATGCTACGTCCGCGCCTCTACTACGACACGTGCATCTCCTTACTCGTACACGGTTCATTGTTGCAGAGAGACCGGTCGACCAGTATGTACGTACACATTCGCGACCAGACAGACAACCCGTCGTACGGTTCGACCCGGTGGGTCCCAGCTGTCAGGGAGGATAAGAAGGCACTTCCTTTCATGCAAAGATATAGCTGGTGGGTCCCAGCTGTCAGGGAGGATAAGGAGGCACTTCCTTCCATGCGAAGATATTGCTGGTGGGTCCCAGCTGTCAGGGGGAAGACTCATTTTTTGGCCATACTACGGACGCACTTCCTTGCGTACGAAGATGTAGCTAGTGGGTCCCAGCTGTCAGGGGGGAAGCGTTTTTTCGAGGCCCTTCCGATAGGTTCCGCTGTCAGGTGGAGGAATCATTATTTCGCCAGTAATAAGGAGGCACTTCCTTGTTGCGGTCGTGGACCCAACTGTCAGCCTCTCCACGTACAGTCCTCTTTCGGTGGAAGGCGTTCCTTGACCACGTTGACCATGCCGCGCCGAGAACACCAAGGCGGTGGACGATGGCGAGGCCTAAGATGGGAACGATCTGGAGTCATGGAACAAGGGGCACTGGAGTCCCTGGTGGAGGGGAGTACGAGGGGCTGGTTCGACTACTGGGTGAGGCTGCCTTCGCCGGAGAATAACAAAAGATGTGGGTGAGTACAGGTATGACCTGGCCACCGTTGGGAGTAGAGTGGGACGGCGAGGCCTGCGCGACGGCACGGCCGGCCACGGGAGGCAGATGCAGGTGCTCCAACCGGCGATGGTTTTTGCGGCTGGACCAAAAGCAACTAGATCAGAGATTGAAGATACGTCTCCAGCGTATCTATAATTTTTGATTGTTCCATGCTATATTATATTCTGTTTTGGACATTATTGGGCTTTATTATACACTTCTATATTATTTTTGGGACTAACCTATTAACCGGAGGCCCAGCCCAGAATTGTTGTTTTTTTTGCCTATTTTAGGGTTTCATAGAAAAAGAATATCAAACGAAGTCCAAACGTAATGAAACCTTCGGGAACATGATTTTCGGAACAAACATGATCCATAGGACTTGGACCCTACGTCAAGACATCAACCAGGAGGCGACGAGGTAGGGGGCGCGCCTACTCCCCCCAGGCGTGCCCTCCACCCTCGTGGGCCTGCTGTTGCTCCACCGACGTACTTCCTGCTCCTATATATACCTACGTACCCCCAAACAATCAGATACGGAGCCAAAACCCTAATTACATCGCCGTAACTTTCTGTATCCACGAGATCCCATCTTGGGCCTATTTCGGAGCTCAGCCAGAGGGGGCATTGATCACGGAGGGCTTCTACATCAACACCATAGCCTCTCCGATGAAGTGTGAGTAGTTTACCTCAGACCTTCGGGTCCATAGTTATTAGCTAGATGCCTTCTTCTCTCTTTTTGGATCTCAATACAAAGTTCCCCCGCTCTCTTGTGGAGATATGTTCGATGTAATCTTCTTTTCCGGTGTGTTTGTTGAGACCGATGAGTTGTGGGTTTATGATCAAGTTTATCTATGAACAATATTTGAATCTTCTCTGAATTGTGTTTATGTATGATTGGTTATCTTTGCAAGTCTGTTCGAATTATCAGTTTGGTTTGGCCTACTAGATTGATCTTTCTTGCAATGGGAGAAGTGCTTAGCTTTGGGTTCAATCTTGCGGTGTTCTTTCCCAGTGACAGTAGGGGCAACAAGGCACGTATTGTATTATTGCCATCGAGGATAACAAGATGGGGTTTCATCATATTGCATGAGTTTATCCCTCTACACACTACACCACAACACTAAATTGGGGGCAATTAACTGCCGGGAGAAATATGAGAATAAGGGCAAACCATCTGCCGGGGATCAGGTAACTGCCGGCAAAAATGCACAAGGGTGGATAAACTGCCGGTAGAATTTAAGCAGCAAGGGCGCATGTACTGCCGGCAATGATATGCCCATCTTAGGTCATCAAAACTGCCGGCAGAACTAAACTACGGCCCACTGTCTGCCGGGCCTATCCGTGGCACGAGCCCACAAAAATAATTAGGCCCAAACGCGTGCTGGTGCTGGAGAGTGCGCGACAGACCAAAATTTTTGCTCAAAAGAATTACAGCCGCCGCCCCGACCTGTTCTCCCCCAAATCGAACCTCCTTTACCCCTCCTCTTCGACCGATACCACCGCCGCCGTCGCCGCCGCCCCTTCCTGTTCTCCCCCAAATCGAACCCTCCTTTACCCCTTCTCCTCGACCGACACCGCCGCCACACCGCCCCTTCTGCCACCACCACCCCTCAGCCGACCTGTGCGACCGCATCTGGATCTATGGCGCCAGTGCGTAGAGGTCGCGTCTCCTCCCTCCAGAGGCCTCTGATGCATGAGGTCGATGGAGCCTCCCTCCCTTCCGCACAGCCACCTAAACGTCGATGGCGCCGGTGCGTCAAGGTCAACGTCAGCTTCCTCCCCAGCAACAGATCCTACGACGAACACCAATCCTTCTCCATTGTGATGTGCGGCAACGGCAAGCGCAAGAGGAAGCAGTGCCGTCCAAGGGTCCACCACGGCATCGGGCTCCTCTTCTCCGCGGCCCTTCACGCTGGCTAGCATGAGATGGCTCCTGGCCGCGGCTTCCTTTCCCGCTGACTGCGAGCGCGGTGCCTGCTCTCTGCTTAGATCCGTGCCAATGGAAACCCGATCTAGGTGAGATTCTCCATAGCAAGGTAGTGAATCTCTCCTTCTCTGCTGGATGAGAACTGATGGTGGGCGTTGTCCAGTTGTCCGTACGAATCCAGATTTCCCCTCCCTGCTACATCTCTCCTTCCACCGAGACTGTCTTCTTATTGCTGTTTTTTCTTTTTACTACCAAATTGATGCAGATGCTATTAGTGAAAGGATTGGAGACTGGGTCTAGTAGTGGTAGGTTTTTTGAGAAATTCCAAGTGCTCGGGAATTGCAAATTGTTTCAGCCAGGTTAGTGTATGTGTAATTTTTTATGGGTTGTCTGAAATTCAGAATCATTCTCACTTGTAAAGGAATGCCATATGTACCTAAAGTGATTTGTTTCGGGGGTCTCTTCCCTTCTCTGGGAATCAATTATTTAACTTGTAATAAATAATAGATATGCCTACTTTTATGTGATTATAATTTGATGTAGACATACTGAAGGAAAATAGTCTTTGATTGTTGCCTTTAGCATTAATTTTCTTTGCATTCTATTAGACTTGATGTGGATATTTCTTGGATCTTATTTTTCCTTGGTTTTTAATTGCCTTGCTTGTTCAGTTGCTGTAGATTCTACAAGCATTAGGTCATTAATGCATTATCTTTTTAGTGCCGCTAAGATTGTCTTGTGTACCTGATCTTGTTGTAATGTTGACAAGATTTTTTACATGATAGTTAAAACCTACTAGCTAATGAGCCCTTTCAATGGATATAATTAGGTCTATAAATAGTGCTTGCTTTCTGCACCGCATGTTTAGGACACTGCTGATTAATGCATACTTATTTTCGACGCGCCTGTCAGGGGGTAATTGCACTCAACATGGAGGATGGTACCCTTCATCGTTTCCTTTCAACAAATGCTATTTTAGCAACAGGAGTAAGAATCTCTGTCTTAATCACTGACTATTCCTTTTCAGTTTACTGCCTGTCTTATCCCTGTCTTGTTTTATAGCTCAACATGGTTATGGCAGAGGTTACTTCTCTGCTATTTCACCTCACACATGTACTAGTGATGACAATGCTATGGTTGCACGTGCTGGGTTACCCCTTCAGGTTAGTCTTCTGAACTAAATCACACTGACTTAGCTACTTCTCAAGATGATATGGTTATATCTATCTGTTGAATTTGCAGGATCTTGAGTTTGTGCAGTTCCATCCTACAGGCATTTACGGTGCTGGATGCCTTATAACCGAAGGTTTTACATAACTAAAACTTTTTTATCCTACTGTAGTCACATGTGTATTAACTATAGCTTTTGCACTGCACATTTCTCCAGTTAGTATCGAAATATCAGTCAATCAACCAAATTTTCTTACATTACTATGTCATCATTCATTTTTAAGGTTCCCGGGGCGAAGGTGGTATTCTTAGGAACAGCAAAGCTGAGAGGTTCATGGAACGATATGCCCCTACCGCCAATGATCTGGCATCTCGTGATGTTGTTTCTAGATCTATGACTAATTGACTATGGAAATTAGAGAAGGACGTGGTGTACGTATGTTTCAGTTCTCTTGTTTTATGCGATTATGCTTTAGGTGATAATCTGGTGTTGTTGGTTCTTCCCACATCACTTGCTGTTTCTATCCTTTAGCCTCAGGACCATTGACCGACCATCTCTACCTGCACCTTAATCATCTTCCTCCAGAAGTGATACATATGCATCTTTTATACCCAACCATCTACATATACAGAATATAACTTTCTTGTAGTGCTGCCGCCGGGAGATAAATCTTTGTATGCCCTTCCACTATTAAATTTTGTTGTAATTATTCTTACTATGTTGAGATTGCGGTCTTCATTTTTTATGTTTTCTGCTCTTTGTGACAATTCACAATTTTCCAAGATAAATAACTCTCATCACTATTTGGGCACTATATTGTAATGCTTAATGCTTCAGGAATAAGCGTGTGAAATCTAAACACATGTTTTAAGCATTTATCCACTTCATGTGGGCAATCCCCGTTGTTAATATACAAGAAATCGCGCGCACAAGTTAAGCACTTATTTGTAAATGATTTTGACACTGAAAGTTCTTAATTTGCTTTGAGCACATTACATCTGTAGATGTGGCAGAAGCCAAGTTATTCCAGGATAATATGCAATGTCAAGTGCAATTATTTTCCTTATGCTAACACAGTTTTCGCCAGCATTATTTTTTCAGCTGCTTGATGGAATCATGGAAGGAACATATACAGTGCAGTACGAAACGAGGAATGATCTGATGATGTTGAGATGAGTATGGTACCCATACTGTATCATTTTTTGTTCAGAATCTCTGATGTTAAATGGAGGGTGTTAAATGTAGCCCTTGAGAAAAAAATGGGACATTGTACTACCATAGTGAGCTCCACTGTAGAAAGTAAAATAACCAGCCTTAACTAGGTGTATATTTGTTACTCTTAAATAGTACATAAGCTTTTGAAGGAAGTAATTGCCTCAGAGTTATGCCTACTCACCCCCGAGCCCTGAGTGAGGTGTGGTCACTGTGTGCTTGGCTGCTGGCTAGCTTCCATAGTACGTACTAGAGGAGTACTATACTGTGTGCTTGATACCTTCCATCACTTAGAGAAATAGCTGCACGGAGGAGTCTATCACTTATATTTGGTAAGATAGAAGCACCATCAGGAGTTGAGGACTTGAAAAGAGGTACAGAGGCAACCAATGGGGCAATATTTTGATCTCATCTTACACATTCTATTATGTTTGTCTTTATTATATGTCATCTTATTAATTATTTATATATACTTGCCATATTGACGCGTTGATGTTTCTAGAAATTTCCATATCCGGCATCGTCTTACTCGTATCGCCGTATCAGTGCTTTATATGATTTACTTGATGCCTTGAAAGGAAATATGATGAGAAATTCTCTTCGTTCATGTAGATGTCTTTCTTAAAAAGTTGGAGCGGTGCACATGATTGTCTTTGAGTATTGTAATCAATGTATGCAGATAATGTTTTATAATACTTGTACTTGTCAATTGTATCTCTTTGTCCAGGTTGGAAATGTTCGTGAAGACTGGCCAAAGATAACTTGCCCTAACCATATGCTCTGAGCTCACGTAGAAGACCTTACAAGCTTTGCATTTTGTGCTTGTTACATTCTGTATAACTTGGATGTATTGAAACTATAGATGCTAAATTATGATGCAAGTCATCATGTGTAATCAGTGAATTGTATACATTGTAACCATGTACTTTGATCATCAGATTTTATAATATAAATGTGCAGATTCCTTTTACTTTATTTTAATGAATGGCTTGTCAGTGTGCATCTAAATGTGAAATAAATACAATACTAGAGTGCAATAGCCTTATAGATTGGGGTATTTGGCAACCGTGGCACATCATCTGCCGGGAAAGCTATTAACTGCCAGGAGAATTTGTCTGCCGGGAGAATAGAAACTGCCGGGAGAACTTTGAACATGGCGGCATACAAACTGCCGGGAAATCTCTATCTGCCGGCGTTTGCAATTCTCGGCAGCCGTTCTTGTGGCAGTTCTATCTGTCGAGAGAAAAACGTTCCCGACAGTTTGTCTGCCCTTATAAGTGACTTCTGCTGGCAGTTTTTATGTCCTTGCAATCGTGTTGTGGTGTAGTGACATCATGTCATCTTGCTTAAGGCGTTACTCTGTTCTTATGAACTTAATACTCTAGATGAATGCTTGATAGCGGTCGATGTGTGGAATAATAGTAGTAGATGCAGGCAGGAGTCGGTCTACTTGTCTTGGACGTGATGCCTATATACATGATCGTACCTAGATATTCTCATAACTATGCTCAATTCTGTCAATTGCTCAACAGTAATTTGTACACCCACCGTAAAATACCTATGCTCTTGAGAGAAGACACTAGTGAAACCTATGGCCCCCGGGTCTATCTTCATCATATTAATCTTCCAATACTTAGTTATTTTCATTGCTTTTATTTTACTTTGCATGTTTATCATAAAAATACCAAAAATATTATCTTATCATATCTATCAGATCTCACTCTCGTAAGTGACCGTGTAGGGATTGACAACCCCTTACCACGTTGGTCGCGAGGATTTATTTGTTTTGTGCAGGTGCGAGGGACTCGTGCGTAGCCTCCTACTGGATTGATACATTGGTTCTCAAAACTGAGGGAAATACTGACGCTACTCTGCTGCACCACCCTTTCCTCTTCAAGGGAAAACCAACGCAAGTGCTCAAGAGGTAGCAAGAGGGGTTTCTGGCGCCGTTGCCGGGGAGGTCTACGCAAAAGTCAACATACCAAGTACTCATCACAAAACCTTATCTCCCGCATTACATTATTTGCCATTTGCCTCTCGTTTTCCTCTCCCCCACTTCACCCTTGCCGTTATATTCGCCCTCTCTCTCCATCCTCCCTCTCTTTCTCTATTTGCCTCTTTTTTGCCCGTTCCAAGTTTGCTTGTGTGTTGTATTGCTTGCTTGTCATGATGGCTCAAGAAAACACTAAATTGTGTGACTTTACCAATACCAACAACAACGATTTTATTAGCACTCCAATTGCTCCTCTTACCGATGCTGAATCTTGTGAAATTAATGCTGCCTTGCTGAATCTTGTCATGAAAGATCCGTTTTCCGGCCTTCCTAGTGAAGATGCCGCTACCCATCTAAATAGCTTCGTTGATTTGTGTGATATGCAAAAGAAGAAAGATGTTGATAATGATATTGTTAAATTGAAACTATTTCCTTTTTCTCTTAGAGACCGTGCTAAAGCTTGGTTTCCGTCTTTGCCTAAAAATAGTATTGATTCTTGGAATAAGTGTAAAGATGCTTTTATCTCTAAGTATTTTCCTCCCGCTAAGATCATATCTCTTAGAAACGATATTATGAATTTTAAGCAACTTGATCATGAACATGTTGCACAAGCTTGGGAGAGGATGAAATTAATGATACGTAATTGCCCAACACATGGTTTGAATTTGTGGATGATTATACAAAAATTTTATGCCGAATTGAATTTTGCTTCTAGAAATATTTTAGATTCGGCCGCGGGAGGCACTTTTATGGAAATCACATTAGGAGAAGCTACTAAACTCCTAGATAATATTATGGTTAATTATTCTCAATGGCACACTGAAAGATCTACTAATAAAAAAGTGCATGCGATAGAAGAAATTAATGTTTTGAGTGGAAAGATGGATGAACTTATGAAATTATTTGCTAATAAAAGTTTTTCTTCTGATCCTAATGATATGGTCGACTTTGATTGAGAATAATAATGAATCTATGGATGTGAATTTTGTTGGTAGGAACAATTCTGGTAACAACGCGTAGAGGAAACTTTAATCCTAGGCCTTATCCTAGCAATTCCTCTAATAATTATGGTAATTCCTACAAAAATTCTTATGGAAATTATAATAAGATGCCCTCTGATTTTGAATCTAATATTAAAGAATTTATTACTTCGCAAAAGAATTTCAATGCTTTGATTGAAGAAAAATTACTTAAGATTGATGAGTTGGCTAGGAACGTTGATAGAATTTCTCTTGATGTTGATTCTTTAAAACTTAGATCTATTCCACCTAAGTATGATATCAATGAGTCTCTCAAAGCTGTGAGAATTTCCATTGATGAGTGCAAAGAAAGAACCGCTAGGATGCGTGCTAAGAAAGATTCCTTTATAAGAGCGTGTTCTTCTAGTTTCCATGATAATAAAGATGAAGATATAAAAGTTATTAATGTGTCCCCTATTAAATATTTGTTTTTCAATATGAATCTTGATAATGATGGGACTGATTATGATCCACCTTTACCTAGAAGGCGTTCCAAAAATTCGGAGTTTTTAGATCTTGATGCTAAATTTGATAAAAGTGGGATTGAAGAGATCAAAACTCTAGATGTTAATGAACCCACTATTTTGGATTTCAAGGAACTTAATTATGATAATTGCTCTTTGATAGATTGTATTTCCTTGTTGCAATCTGTGCTAAATTCTCCTCATGCTTATAGTCAAAATAAAGCTTTTACCTAACATATCGTTGATGCTTTGATGCAATCTTATGAAGAAAAACTTGAGTTGGAAGTTTCTATCCCTAGAAAATTTTGTGATGAGTGGGAACCTACTATTAAAATTAAAATTAAAGATTATGAATGCTATGCTTTGTGTGATTTGGGTGGTAGTGTTTCCACGATTCCAAAAACTTTGTGTGATTTGTTAGGTTTCCGTGATTTTGATGATTGCTCTCTAAACTTGCACCTTGCGGATTTCACTATTAAGAAACCTATGGGAAGAATTAATGATGTTCTTATTATTGCAAATAGGAATTATGTGCCCGTAGATTTCATTGTTCTTGACATAGATTGCAATCCTTCATGTCCTATTATTCTTGGTAGACCTTTCCTTAGAACAATTGGTGCAATTATTGATATGAAGGAAGGAAATATTAGATTCCCATTTACGTTAAGGAAAGGCATGGAAAACTTTCCTAGAAAGAAAATTAAATTACCTTATGAATCTATTATGAGAGCCATTTATGGATTGCCTACCAAAGATGGCAATAACTAGATCTATCCTTGCTTTTTATGCCTAGCTAGGGGCGTTAAACGATAGCGCTTGTTGGGAGGCAACCCAATTTTATTTTTATTCCTTGCTTTTTGCTCCTGTTTAGTAATAAATAATTTATCTAGCCTCTTTTTGGGTTGTGTTTTTTGTGTTTAGTTAGTGTTTGTGCCAAGTAGAACCGTTGGGAAGACTTGGGGAAAGTCTTGTTAATCCTGCTGTAAAAAAATAGAAACTTTAGCGCTCACGAGAACTGCTGCCATTTTTATTTGGAAAGTGATATTTAGTTAATTATTTTTGCAGATGATTAATAGATAAATTACTCACGTCCAGAAATTTATTGTAGAATTTTTGGGGTTCCAGATCTTGCGTTAGCTACAGATTACTACAGACTGTTCTGTTTTTGACAGATTCTGTTTTTCGTGTGTTGATTGCTTATTTTGATGAATCTATGGCTAGTAAAATAGTTTATAAACCATAGATAAGTTGGAATACAGTAGGTTTAACACCAATATAAATAAATAATGAGTTCATTATAGTACCTTGAAGTGGTCTTTTGTTTTCTTTCGCTAACGGAGCTCACGAGATTTTCTACTTTAAATTTTGTTTTGTGAAGTTTTCAAGTTTTGGGTAAGGATTTGATGGATTATGGAACAAGGAGTGGCAAGAGCCTAAGCTTGCGGATGTCCATGGCACCCCCAAGATAATCTAAGGACACCTAAAAGCCAAAGCTTGGGGATGCCCCGGAAGGCATCGCCTCTTTCGTCAGCTTCTATCGGTAACTTTACTTGGAGCTATATTTTTATTCACCACATGATATGTGTTTTGCTTGGAGCATATTGTATGATTTGAGTCTTTATTTGTTTGTTTACCACAGTCATCTTTTTTGTACACACCTTTTAAGATAGAGACACACATGATTTGGAAATTATTAGAATACTCTATGTGCTTCACTTATATCTTTCGAGTTATATAGTTTTGCTCTAGTACTTCACTTATATCTTTTTAGAGCACAGTGGTGGATTTGTTTTATAGAAACTATTGATATCTCATGCTTCACTTATATTATTTTGAGGGTCTTAAATAGCATGGTAATTTGCTTAAATAATCCTAATATGCCAGGTATACAAGATTAATAATAAAATTCCCTTATGAGTGTGTTGAATACTAAGAGAAGTTTGATACTTGATAATTGTTTTGAGATATGGAGATGGTGATATTAAAGTTGTGCTAGTTGAGTAGTTTTGAATTTGAGAAAAACTTGTGTTAAAGTTTGTGATTCCCGTAGCATGCACGTATGGTGAACCGTTATGTGATGAAGTCGGAGCATGATTTATTTATTGATTGTCTTCCTTATGAGTGGTGGTCGGGGACGAGCGATGGTCTTTTCCTACCAATCTATCCCCCTAGGTGCATGCACGTAATACTTTGCTTTGATAACTTGTAGATTTTTGCTATAAGTATATGAGTTCTTTATGAATAATGTTGAGTCCATGGATCATACGCACTCTCACCCTTCCACCATTGCTAGCCTCTCTAATACCGCGCACCTTTCACCGGTATCATACACCCACCATATACCTTCCTCAAAACAGACACCATACCTACCTATCATGGCATTTCCATAGCCATTCCGAGATATATTGCCATGCAACTTTCCACCGTTCCGTTTACTATGACACGCTCCATCATTGTCATATTGCTTTGCATGATCATGTAGTTGACATTGTATTTGTGGAAAAGCCACCGTTCATAATTCTTTCATACATGTCACTCATGAGTCATTGCATATCCCGGTACACCACCGGAGGCATTCATGTAGAGTCATATCTTGTTCTAAGTATCGAGTTGTAATTGTTGAGTTGTAAGTAAATAAAAGTGTGATGATCATCATTATTAGAGCATTGTCCCAAGTGAGGAAATGATGATGGAGACTATGATTCCCCCACAAGTCGGGATGAGACTCCGGACGAAAAAAAGAGGCCATAAAAAAAGAGAAAAGGCCCAAGTAAAAAATGAGAGAAAAAGAGAGAAGGGATAATGCTACTATCTTTTTACCACACTTGTGCTTCAAAGTAGCACCATGATCTTCATGATAGAGAGTCTCCTATGTTATCACTTTCATATACTAGTGGGAATTTTTCATTATAGAACCTGGCTTGTATATTCCAATGATGGGCTTCCTCAAAATGCCCAAGATCTTCATGAGCAAGCAAGTTGGATGCACACCCACTTAGTTTCTTTTTGACATTTCATATACTTATAGCTCTAGTGCATCCGTTGCATGACAATCCCTACTCACTCACATTGATATCTATTGATGGGCATCTCCATAGCCCGTTGATACGCCTAGTTGATGTGAGACTATCTTCTCCCTTTTTGTCTTCTCCACAACCACCATTCTATTCCACCTATAGTGCTATGTCCATGGCTCACGCTCATGTATTGCGTGAAGATTGAAAAAGTTTGAGAACATTAAAAGTATGAAACAATTGCTTGGCTTGTCATCGGGGTTGTGCATGATTTGAATACTTTGTGTGGTGAAGATGGAGCATAGCCAGACTATATGATTTTGTAGGGATAACTTTCTTTGGCCATGTTATTTTGAAGAGACATAATTGCTTAGTTAGTATGCTTGAAGTATTATTATTTCTATGTCAATATTAAACTTTTGTCTTGAATATTTTGGATCTGAATATTCATACCATGTAACGCCCTCGATGCGGCTATATCTCCCACGTGTCGAAGCACGACTTAGAGGCATAACCGCATTGAAAGCAATGTCGCAAGTGAGGTAATCTTCGCAAACAACCCATGTAATACAATAAGGGAAAATATACATAGTTGGCTTACAATCGCCACTTCACACAAATACATGAATAGAGCATTACATCAATCAGATACAATCAAGGTCCGACTACGGAACCAAAATAAAAGAAGACTACCCCAAATGCTACACAGATCCCCAATCGACCCCAACTGGGCTCCGCTACTGATCAACTGGAAACGAAAACAACATAAAGGACAAGATCTTCATCGAGCTCCTCCTGAGCTTGGTTGCGTCACCTGTACGGTATCATCGAGCACCTACAAACTGGTTTTGGAAGTATTTGTGAGTCACGGGGACTCAGCAATCTCACACCCTCGCGATCAAGACTATTTAAGCTTATAGGTAAGGCAAAGGTATGATGTGGAGCTGCAGCAAGCGACTAGCATAATATGGTGGCTAACTTATTCGCAAAAGAGAGCGAGAAGAGAAGGCAAAAGCACGGTCGAACAACTATGATCAAGAAGTGATCCTAGAACAACCTACGTCAAGCATTACTCCAACACCGTGTTCACTTCCCGGACTCCGCCGAGAAGAGACCATCACGGTTACACACGCGTTTGGTGCATTTTAATTAAGATAAACTTCAGGTTTTCTACAACCGGACGTTAACAAATTCCCATCTGCCCATAACCGCGGGCACGGCTTTCGAAAGTTCAAATCCCTGCAGGGGTGTCCCAACTTAGCCCATAACAAGCTCTCACGGTCAACGAAGGATATTCCTTCTAGCGGGAAGACCCGATCAGGCTTGGAATCCCGGTTACAAGACATTTCGACAATGGTAAAACAAGACCAGCAAAGCCACCCAGATGTGCCGACAAATCCCGATAGGAGCTGCACATATCTCGTTCTCAGGGCACACCGGATGAGCAAGACGTCGGGTAAGCCAGCCCAGAGTTGCCCCGGGTAGCCTCGGACATCACTTAGTTGGACCAGCACTCAGAGGAGCACTGGCCCGGGAGGGTTAAAATAAAGATGACCCTTGAGTCTGCAGAACCCAAGGGAAAGAAAAGGCTAGGTGGCGAATGGTAAAACCAATGTTGGGCCTTGCTGGAGGAGTTTTATTCAAGGCAAACTGTCAAGGGGTTCCCATTATAACCCAACCGCGTAAGGAACGCAAAATCCGGGAACATAACACCGATATGACGGAAACTAGGGCGGCAAGAGTGGAACAAAACACCAGTCATAAGGCCTAGCCTTCCACCCTTTACCAAGTATATAGTGCATTAATTAGATAAGAGATATTGTGATATCCCAACAAGTAAACATGTTCCAACAAGGAACAACATCTCCATGTTCCAACAAGGAACAAACTTCAATCTTCACCTGCAACTAACAACGCTATAAGAGGGGCTGAGCAAAGCGGTAACATAGCCAAACAACGGTTTGCTAGGACAAGATGGGTTAGAGGCTTGGTTTAACAATATGGGAGGCATGATAAGCAAGTGGTAGGTATCGCAGCATAGGCATAGCAAAAGAGCGAGCAACTAGCAAGCAAAGATAGAAGTGATTTCGAGGGTATGGTCATCTTGCTTGAGATCCCACAAGGAAGAAGAACGAGTCCATGAAGAAATCAAACAGACGTAGTCGACCGAATCCTCACAACACGACGTTACCGGATTACCGAGACGAAGTACACCGGAAAGAAAGCAAACAACATAGTAAACAACCATCACATAAACATGGCATGATGCACAATCAAGTATGATGCATGTCCGGTTTAAAGAGGCATGGCATGGAAAAATGCACAAGCAACCCTACCAATTAAGTGGAGCTCAATATGCAACGGGATGCATATTGATGGAACACCACAACAATTATTTAGTTCGATCTCGTTTATGTACCCAACAATATTAAATGTTGTTAGCATGGAAAGAGGTGAAGCAAAGTAAAACTATCTATCTAGTCAAGTTTAAATGAGGCCGGAAGCAACGAACAACAATTCCGGTAAATCCCCATATGCATATTTTGGTTATGGTACTGTTCTTCCCTGAACACAATTTTAGAGGTGTTAAACATGCAAAGTGATGCTACCATGTTAAACTAGGCATTTTTCTACCCCATTTACATATAAAGTTTATTAGATTTGGAGCTACGGTTAATTAGTTATGAATTAAATCATTTTAGCAAGACATAGGAGCAAATTTAATCAAACAACATTTTAAAAATTTTAAACATGGATGAAAAAGACATATTATGAAACTAGATGAAAAACTAAGCATATTTTATATAAAAATCATTTTAATATAATGCACGGTTATTAAGTTATTATATGCATGATCTACAAGGGGTTTTCTGTAAAACAGCAAAAACCTGGGAAAAAGCTAAAATCGCATAGACTGAAAAAAAACACTACTGGGCTGAAACTGGATCAGGGCCGAACTGAGAGGAGGCTGCTCACATTGAGCCTGGAGGAGAAGATGGGCCGGCTGGAAGGGGGGTGCTGGGCCTGCTTGCTGGTGGCCCACGCGGTCGTTGAAGCTAGGCCCGTGGCGCTGGTTGCGATGGCCCAGGTGCTGGCGTGGGGGCTGCTGGGCCTTAGAGCCCAGATGGCAGCCACTCGCGGGCGAGGCGCAGTCAACGCGGGCGTCGACCGTGTCGTCCTCCTCTCGAACAGAGGCGCAACGGTACCTGGAGGCGGCAAAAGTGCAGGCGGGGGCGGTCTCCAGGGCACGGGGAGGCGACGTGGGGAACCGGCGAGGACCAAGGCGAAGCAGGGGACATCCGGAAGGGGCGCGGTTCTCCAGGACGGCGGATCTGGCCGGGAACGGAGCGGAATGCAGCGCTGGAACTTGGCGGGGCGACGGGGATCAAACAGAGGAGGCCGACCATGGCGTCCTGGGACTTGGGCGGCTCGACCGCGGTGGAGAACGCAAAGGAGCGGCGCTCGGAGGAGACCAGGGACGCAACGAGGTCCTCGCTCGCTGTCTCGAGCGCATGGACGAGGACGGCCGGGGCGCTGCTGGCGGCGGGACTTGGCGCGTTGTTGATGGCTCCGGCGACAATTTGGCGTCCTACAGAACGGGAGGGAGAGAGAGGTGAGCTCGGGAGAGAGATCAGGAAAAGGAGAGGAGGAGGAGGAGGAGGAGGAGACGGGGAGCGGTGGCATGACCCGGTTGCTGGAGCGGCGGGGCGACGGGTGGAAGGAGGAGGTGCTCGAGCGGCTCGGCGGCGGCCATGGGAGCTCGTGCTCCTTGTTACTGCTCGGGATGGTCTGCTGGTTGCTGCTGCTCGCCGACAGCGGCTGGGTCGACGACGGGGTCGAGGTGCACCCCGGCGCCATGGGAGCTACGGGAGAGGAAGGCGCACGGGCAGAGGAGCTTTGGCTCCTGTAGGATTCGGGCGACGGTGGTGGTTGGACGGGAGGGGAAAACGAGGAGAAAGTGGAGGCTTCGATTTGTCTCGGGTGGAACTGGATCGGGACGATCCCGAGGGGAATTGAGAGTGGGTGGCGGCGGCGCGATGGGACAAGGGGGAGGATTTTTAGGGTTGGTCTGACATATATATAGCAAAAGGATTTTTTGGGTAGGGGCTAATCCGTTCCTCCGATCGTAATCGGACAGTCGGGAAAAATAGGCTAGGGAGCCCAAATGAGAAAACAGAGACGTTTTGTTGATGTTTGGGGATGATCCGGACAGGACGGTGACGACTGCTCCAGTCGGGTCCGGGACAATTTTCGGATGCGCGCGCGAGGAGGGCCGCGGGCTGACGAGAGAGGTTAGGTTGGACCTGGCGGTAGGTAGTGGGCTGTGTAGACGGTCTCGAGCTGAGAGAAGAGAAGAAAGGGAGGCCCGGCGACTGTTTCCGGAGACCGAAAACGTCCGACGTTAGACCGGCTACTATTGCCGCTATATTTATCCGTTGGGGCGTCAAACGGACTCCGAATGCGATGAAACTTGGCAGGCGGCCTATCTACACTATAACAACACCGCTTGTCAACTTTCAACCCATTCCGAGAACATTTTCCGGCCACTTAAAAAAAATATTTCGGACGTGCCGCGGGCGCGTGCAAGTGTGTCTGGGCTCAGAACGGACAACGGACGGAACTGGGAGAACCCGGACTAATGCAAGTTTCGAAAACATGATGATGCAATGCACATGATGACATGACAAGATGCAACACGCAAGCAAATGACATGGCAACGACGGCGAATAACTGGGAGACACCTGGCACATCGGTCTCGGGGCGTCACATACCACGATTAAGAGAATGACATTGAAATTATGCCAAGTAGCATTCCACATCAATTTTTTTGTTTTTATCATTTACCTACTCAAGGACGAGCAGGAATTAAGCATGGGGATGCTTGATACGTCTCCAACATATCTATAATTTTTGATTGTTCCATGCTATATTATATTCTGTTTTGGACATTATTGGGCTGTATTATACACTTTTATATTATTTTTGGGACTAACCTATTAACCGGAGGCCCAGCCCAGAATTGTTGTTTTTTGCCTATTTTAGGGTTTCGCAGAAAAACAATATCAAACGGAGTCCAAACGGAATGAAACCTTTGGGAACGTGATTTTCAGAACGAACATGATCCAGAGGACTTGGACCCTACGTCAAGACATCAACCAGGAGGCCACGAGGTAGGGGGGCGCGCCTACTCCCCCCAGGCGCACCCTCCACCCTCGTGCCCCCCCTGTTGCTCCACCGACGTACTTCTTCCTCCTATATATACCTACGTACCCCCAAACGATCAGATATGGAGACAAAACCCTAATTCCACCGCCGTAACTTTCTGTATCCACGAGATCCCAACTTGGGGCCTGTTCCGGAGCTCTGCCGGAGGGTGCATTGATCGCGGAGGGCTTCTACATCAACACCATAGCCTCTCTGATGAAGTGTGAGTAGTTTACCTCAGACCTTCGGGTCCATAGTTATTAGCTAGATGGCTTCTTCTCTCTTTTTGGATCTTAATACAAAGTTCTCCCCCTCTCTTGTGGAGATCTATTTGATGTAATCTTCTTTTGCGCTGTGTTTGTTGAGACTGATGAATTGTGGCTTTATGATCAAGTTTATCTATGAACAATATTTGAATCTTCTCCGAATTATTTTATGTATGATTGATTATCATTGCAAGTCTCTTCGAATTATCAGTTTGGTTTGGCCTACTAGATTGATCTTTCTTGCAATGGGAGAAGTGCTTAGCTTTAGGTTCAATTTTGCGGTGTCCTTTCCAAGTGACAGTAGGGGCAGCAAGGCACGTATTGTATTGTTGCCATCGAGGATAACAAGATGGGGTTTTCATCATATTACATGAGTGTATCCCTCTACATCATGTCATCTTGCTTAAGGTGTTACTCTGTTCTTATGAACTTAATACTTTAGATGCATGCTGGATAGCGGTCGATGTGTGGAGTAATAGTAGTAGATGCAATCAGGAGTCGATCTACTTGTCTTGGACGTGTTGCCTATATACATGATCATACCTAGATATTCTCATAACTATGCTCAATTCTGTCAATTGCTCAACAGTAATTTGTTCACCCACCGTAAATTACCTATGCTCTTGAGAGAAGCCACTAGCGAAAACTATGGCCCCCAGGTCTATCTTCATCATATTAATCTTCCAATACTTAGTTATTTTCATCGCTTTTATTTTACTTTGCATCTTTATCATAAAAATACCAAAAATATTATCTTATCATATCTATGAGATCTCACTCTCGTAAGTGACCGTGTAGGGATTGACAACCCCTTATCGCGTTGGTTGCGAGGATTTATTTGTTTTGCGCAGGTGCGAGGGACTCGCGCGTAGCCTCCTACTGGATTGATACCCTGGTTCTCAAAACTGAGGAAAATACTTACGCTACTCTGCTGCACCACCCTTTCCTCTTCAAGGGAAACCAACGCAAGTGCTCAAGAGGTAGCACAGATGTCAAAATAATTTGTGGACCTTTTATTTTAGACCATTAAATCGTTTTGTTCACTAAATGGACAACACCTTGTGCAGGCTTCGTCTAGTGGGCCAACAAAGTCAGCTTCAAAAGCTGTGGCGAAATGCAGCCCATTTATTTAGGTTTTACAGCCCATTTTCATTATGTTCGCCAATACATCTATTTCATGGGCTTTGACTCAAAAAATAATCTATTTCCTGGGCTGGGTAAAAATAATAATAGCCGATTTACTATTTATAATAATTTCTTCTCAAAAAAATATTTATGATAATTTACAGCGCATGTGATTAATTATTAAAATACACCTACTTACTGAGCTGGGTCAAAAATAATATTGCATACATGCAGCGCATTTATCATTTCTGATAATTTACAAGACATTTGATTTTAGTAGAAATAGACCCAATTTCTAGGATGGGTGAAAAAACAATGATGATCTGGACAGAGCATTTCGTATAAAAATAATATTGAGATATGAATATTATTAAAAAATTAAGTTGGGCTTGGTAATCTTATTATATAAAAAATGAACTAGGCTGTGCATTTTATTAAAAGAAAGATAGGCTAGGCTGCGCTTATTTTAGGATATTGTGTACAACTGTCGGCCCAGTTGCATTGCTGATGTTGAAAAAAAGGCATGTGTAGTACATTACAACTTTACATGGTTACTTGGCCCACATTCAACGACGCCGGGAAGGCCCGAACAAGGCTTTTATACAACTTTTTGAAGTCACTGAGCTCAATTAATAACTTAAGAAAAAACTTACAGTACAGTGGAACCTAATTAAAAGCTATCACGAGCGAAGAAATAATTCAACAGGTCCCACTTGTGAGAGAGAGAGAGACCCATTAGTCGATGCTCGTAAATACATTTTTCAGCCATATGCATTGATGATGCTCAGTAAAAACTTATACAGTTGACACAATCATATAGAACATCATAGCACACTAAACTTGCATACAAAAATTTCAAGCAGGTGGCACAATCAGGGTGGAAGCAGTGGATCACTATGGGTAGGGCTATGTTTAAACCAACTAACTCGTACATAACGGTTCAGCGTATTTATCAATGACGGGGAAATATCTTGAATGTTGTGCAAAGAAAATAGACAAACAACACAATAAGTTCTGCTAGCACATTAAGTGGGTGTACAACCGTTTTAAAAAAAGTTCAGGTACAAAAATAGAACAAGTCACAATCAAATGTACTAGCACATCAGTGCTTCACACCGATAGCTTGGATATAACTAGTATCTGACAAGATTCAGTTGTTACCTCAAATTAGAGCACATCCAGGCAGCCAGCCCTGCCTCTTCTCCCAAAGAAGCAGTGGCCTCCGCCGCGTGATGGAGTAGGCCCTGTGCCATCCATCATTCCGAGAACACAGGGAAAGTCCGACGTTGACTCCTATAATGGACATCATCGACGGACCCTGGAACCAGCGATGGCGGCATGACTTCGATTGATGGATTGACCACTTCCTCGACATGCGCAAACACTCGATACAGATACATCCCTAACGTGGTCCGCGGCGGCGTTGCACTACAAAAAAATGCACATCCGTGACATTTTGGGTCGAACGGATTTTTTATGTCATGCTTATGACACTTCTATGACGATAATTGTGACAAAATCTGGTATCATCATAGATGTGGTAGGCTCCTACTTCTGTGACAAAAAACATGAGAAAAAATGGGCTTTTCATCATGGGTAGGCCGGAGACGCACCTGCATGACATTCTTTGGGCCGTCCATGATGGAAAAAATCATGGTAGAAGCGAGGGCGAGGAAAATTTTGGGGAGTTCCCGGTTACGGTGCGTGGTCGGGGCCGAGCGATGCATGGAGGTTTGCGCGTTTTTCTCGTACACGTACGCGCGTGTGTGCGAGGCGTTGCGCTCTAACTGAACCCGAGAGAGGTGTTGGGCTCTAACTGAACCTGAGCGATTACACTAGCTACGTTACTGAACCCCGATCGATCCCTTGCTGTTAACTGAACCCGAGTGATTCCTTCGCTACTGCTGCTAACTGAAGCTGATCGAAGCTGCCTATTGATGAACAATTCCCGGTGGGGGTTGAATGAACAGTTCCCGGTGGGGGTTGGATGAACAGGATCCTGTGGTAGGAGAGGTCGTTGCCGCTGGATGAACAGGACCTCGATCGAGGAGGTGGGGGTGGATGAAACTGTTAGGGAACGTAGCATGCAATTTCAAAAAAATTCCTACGCTGACGCAACATCTATCTAGGAGATGCATAGCAACGAGAGGGGGAGAGTGTGTCCATGTACCCTCGTAGACCGAAAGCGGAAGCGTTTGACAACACAATTGATGTAGTCGAACTTATTCTCGTTCTGACTGAACGTATGACACCTCCGAGTTCTGCACACATTCAGCTCGATGACATCCCTCGAACTCTTGATGCAGCAAAGTGTGGAGGGAGAGTTTCGTCAGCACGATGGCGTGGTGACGGTGATGGTGAAGTGATTTGCGCAGGTCTTCTCCTAAGCACTACGACAATATGACCGGAGGCGTAAACTGTGGAGGAGGGCGCCGCACACGGCTAGGAATCAATGTTGTGTGTTCTAGCGGTGCCCCTGTAACGCCTCGAGACCGATGTGCCAGGTGTCTTCCAGTTATTCGCTGTTGTTGCCTTGTCTTTTGCTTGCGTGTCATGCATTTCATATCATGTCATCATGTGCATCACATTTGCATACGTGTTCGTCTCATGAATCCGAGCTTTTTCCTCGTTAACCGTGTTGCATTCCGGCACTCCTATGTCCTCCGGTGTCCCCTTTTTGCCTCTTTTCATGTGCGGGTGTTAAACGTTCTCGGATTGGACCGAGACTTGCCAAGCGGCTTTGGTTTACTACCGGTAGACCGCCTGTCAAGTTTCGTGCCATTTGGACTTCATTTGATACTCCTACGGTTAACCGAGGAACCGAATAGGCCTCGTGTGTGTTGCAGCCAAACACCCCTCCAAAGTGGCCCAAAACCCACCAAAATCCCCTCCATCATCTCGGTCGTTCGATCACGATCGTGTGGCCGAAAACCTTGCTCAATTTGGAGTCTCCTAGCTCCCTCTACCTATAAATAGGTGCTCCCCTCCGAAATTCCCGCAGTCCAAACCCTAAACCTAGTCGCTCTCTGCGCCGGACACGTCCGGACGGAGCCGGACGCGTCCGCCGCCACGCCCGTCCAACCGCGTGCTGACACGTGGCGCCCCTAAGACCACTTCGCCGCCTCCCGCCGCCGCCGGCCCGCGGGGCCCGCATCACGCCCGCGGGGCCCGAAGCCGCCGCCGGCCGGGTCGCGCCAGCCCGCCGTCCGACTCCGCCGGCACCTTCGCCGCCGTCCGCCTTTGCTGCCCGGCCGTGCAGCTCCGGCCACCGCCTGCTCCGCGCCGCCTTGCGCCTCCGCCGACCGCCGACTACCGCCACCACGCCGCCCCGCACTGGTGCTCCGCGCCCGCCGCCGCCTCGCCGCGGATCCGGTCGGGACGGACCGGATCCGGCACTCGACCCTCGCCGACAACTCTCTCCTCTCCGGCAGCTTCTCCGGCGAAGCTCCGGCCATGCCTCGGTTCGCGTGCCCCGGACGAACCCTAGATCTCGAGGTTGTTTTTTCCACTAAGTCCTCAGTTTGCAACATTTTTAGCTCCTGTTCATCGCATGATATCTCTGCACCCATAGCTCCGTTTTGGACGTGTAGCATATCAAATTGTTCGTCTGGATGTGAACTTCATTTCATCCCATTGCACCATGCTCATTTGAGTTCATCTTGATGCCCTAAGTGCTGTTGCAAGAGTGCTATGTAATGTTACTTTCAGATTCTTACCAGATTATGGTCATTTGTCATTTTTTCCATGTTTAATGTGTGCCTCCTATGAACTTGAGCCCTACATGTGTTTTGGGCTATGCCATGCCATATTTACAGGGGTGTATGCCATGTATTTTTGTGATCATTATGGTGACTAGCACAAGCATGCAAAGTAGCTCTCGTGATGTTGCTGATTTCAGGGACTTAGAATTCTTCTAAGTCATTTCCCTGATGTTATTTTTATGCCATGTATTCTTGTTGCTACAGAGTGATCCATCCCTCTTTTGAGCATGTTCAGTAAGGATGATTTTGAGATATTGTTATGCTCTATCCATCCATGTCTTTGTTTGCAATTATGAAGTGCCCTAGCATGACTCAATCTTGCTCTACTTTTGCTATAAAATGTTCCTGGCAGATTGTTTATGTGTTAATCAATTTTGCCGGGGTTGTTGTAGTTGTTCCATGCATGCTATGAGAGTGTTCTTGCCATGGTTAGCTTATTGATCATGTATTCTTGCTGGGTGTATGCTTAGTTTGTCATGCAATGCCTTTTGGTAAGTGCATCGAGCTCGCAAACATGCCTTCGTAACTCTGTTTCTGCCATGTCCAGTTTTCTGCTAAGTCTGAATCTGTTAACGAAACTTGCTATGTTAACATGGTTGCCATTGTATTTTGTGATCCCTTTTGGCTTATGGTCAGTAAGGGACTTTTGTTATATGCTTTGTGTAGTTTCATGCCATGCCTTGCTTTGCCATGTTATGTTCCTATAGCATGTTGTTATCTTGCTCTAAACATTGCTTCCTGACGTTATATCCTGGCATGTTGTTATTTTCAATATGTCTGTGAACCTGATATCTTTTGCACTTTTGCCATGCTTGTTTGAACCTGCTATTGTGTGAATTAGCCGTAGCTCAGTGTTCATCTTTTGTCAATCATCTTGATTGGATCACTGCCATGTGCTTTGTTGCTATGTTAGAGTGCAGTAGCTTATTTTTCTTGATGCATTTAGATGGCCTCGTGCTGTTAATCACAGCTTAGTGCCATTATTTGTTTTGCTTGTCATTTGCAAACCGTGCATCTGATTCCGGTGATCTTTATATTGATTTCGACCGAAATCAACTCATCTTTCCAGTGGCACTCTTGGTTTTCCAAGTTGAGGCCTGGTTCAATCTTTCCCTTCCGAAGCACGCATATGCATTGGATATCACATCCTGCATATCATGCCATGTTTTGCATCATGTTGTTTGCGCATTGCACCATGGTTGATTGTGTTTCCCTTTTGCTTGTGTTCTTGCTTTGGGTAGAGCGGGTGATGAGTACGTGATCGAGGAACCCGTTGAGAACGTTTACGAGGATCGAGCTTTCATCTTCTCAGAGAACTTTGCAGGCAAGATGATCATACCCTCGAAATCACTTCTATCTTTGCTTGCCAGATGCTCGCTCTTTTGCTATGCCAATGCTGTGATACCTACCGCATGCTTATCATGCCTCCCATATTGCCATGTCAAACCTCTAACCCACCTTGTCCTAGCAAACCATTGTTTGGCTATGTTACCGCTTTGCTCAGCCCCTCTTATAGCGTTGATAGTTGCAGGTGAAGATGAAGTTTGTTCCTTGTTGGAACATGGATATTGTCGGGATATCACAATATCTCTTATTTATATTAATGCATATGTATACTTGGTATAGGGTGGAAGGCTCGGCCTTATGCCTGGTGTTTTGTTCCACTCTTGCCGCCCTAGTTTTCGTCATACCGGTGTTATGTTCCTTGATTTTGCGTTCCTTATGTGGTTGGGTTATAATGGGAACCCCTTGACAGTTCGCCTTGAATAAAACTCCTCCAGCAAGGCCCAACCTTGGTTTTACCTTTTGTCACCTAGCCTTTTTCCCTTGGGTTCTGCAGACTCAAGGGTCATCTTTATTTTAACCCCCCGGGCCAGTGCTTCTCTAAGTGTTGGTCCAACCTGAGCGTTGTCTGGCGCCCCCTGGGCAACCAGGGTTTATGCCAACCCGACGTCTTGCTCATCCGGTGTGCCCTGAGAACGAGATATGTGCAGCTCCTATCGGGATTTGTCGGCACGTCTGGGTGGCTTTGCTAGTCTTGTTTTACCATTGTCGAAATGTCTTGTAACCGGGATTCTGAGTCTGATCGGGTCTTCCTGGGAGAAGGAATATCCTTCGTTGACCGTGAGAGCTTGTGATGGGCTAAGTTGGGACACCCCTGCAGGGATTTGAACTTTCGAAAGCCGTGCCCGCGATTATGGGCAGATGGGAATTTGTTAATGTCCGGTTGTAGAAAACCTGAAACTTAACTTAATTAAAATGGATCAACATCGTGTGTAGCCGTGATGGTCTCTTCTCGGCGGAGTCCGGGAAGTGAACACGGTCTCGGGTTATGCTTGAACATAAGTAGTTTCAGGATCACTTCTTGATCACTTCTAGTTCACGACCGTGCTTTGCCTTCTCTTCTCGTTCTCATTTGCGTAAGTTAGCCACCATATATACTAGTGCTTGCTGCAGCTCCACTTCATACCTTTTCCCTACCTATAAGCTTAAATAGTCTTGATGGCGAGGGTGTGAGATTGTTGAGTCCCCGTGACTCACAGATTACTTCCAAAACAAGTTGCAGGTGCCGATGATACCGTGCAGGTGACGTAACCGAGCTCAAGGAGGAGCTCGATGAAAATCGTGTTTGTTATGTTGTTCTGTTTCCAGTTGATCAGTAGTGGAGCCCAGTTGGGGCGATCGAGGATCTTTTGCATTAGGGGTAGTCTTCTTTTATTTTGGTTCCGTAGTCGAACCTTGATTGTACCTGGATGATGTAATGCTATATTCATGTATTGTGTGAAGTGGCGATTGTAAGCCAACTCTGTACCTCTTTCTTATTCAGTACATGGGATGTGTAAAGATTGCCCCTCTAGCGACATGCCTATAATGCGGTTATGCCTCTAAGTCATGCTCCGACACGTGGGAGATATAGCCGCATCGTGGGTGTTACAAGTTGGTATCAGAGCCTTCCCCGACTTAGGAGCCCCCTGCTTGATTGAATCGTTGGCGTTGTTGAGTCTAGAACAAAATGTTTTGAGTCTTATAGAATTATATATATATATATATATATCGGAGAGTAGGATTCTTTTTACTCCTCAGTCCCTTCGTTGCTCTGGTGAGGCATCCTGACGTAGAGTTTTGACTCTTCTCTTCTCAAATTTCACTAATTTTTTTAGGATCACGCGGGTATCTTGGAATCGTTCCGATGGTTTTGTGACGAGAACATTGTTCTTGGTGCCTCCTGACATTTAGGGGTTGTGGCAGTGTCCCGGGGAGTTGAGCTCCGAGGTGTTGTCGTCACAATTTTATCGTTGCAGTTCTGGAATACCTGAGTTTCGCGGACATCGAAAATCTCTTTTATGCAGTTGTTGGTGAGATAACCTTGACGCCACCCAGTACTGGGGCGGGAGTTCGGGAGTATTGCCATAACTCGTATAACAGATGCTTTTCGAAGGGTGAGGTAAATGATTTCCGAAGGTTTCTTGGTTATGTGTTGAACAATGGATATAGCTGGATGTAGGATTTCCTAGTTTTGGGTAAGATATTATGCTTCCCCTGTATCCCCAACACCTGATTGCATAACCGGAAAATTTCGGGAGTTTATAAGTGGGAATTCAAGTATATCGTAGGATATCTTTCTAACAGATGTATGATATAAGATTGGGGTTCGACGTCTAGTGGTCCGCCTATCCACGGTTGGTTTTACAGTGGTCTCGTTGTGTCTTAAAGAGTCCTTGGCTATGCTGACTCGGGGACGCTTCATATGTCATGTGCACTGCCTTGTACATGATGGTGCTGTACGATCGAGCCCGTGTGGGCCCCACCATGAAAACTTCGAACAAAATCTCTATCATATGTTTGTTACAGCTTATTCTGCAAGTCAATCCTTTGTTTTGTTTTCAGTTGTGGTATTCGAGTTGCTTCAAAGTCAAATGTTGATTCCATACCTTTCCTAAGTGGTGTTCTCATATTCCTATGGGAATACTAATCCTTCTGGATCATCGAGATTGTCATGCTAATTCTTTTTCAACTGGTGTGTTCTCTCTTCAAGTGGATCCAATCTTTTCAAGATCCGCAAGATCAACTCAAGTCTTCTCAAAGTTGTTTGTCTCATCTGTCCCAAGCTACCTTTGTTTTCCACCCTCCCACCCCTTGTTTCTTCAAGGACTCGGATTTCTTAATCAAGCATCCTTTTATTCAGGTGAAGTCTCTTCTTTCTTTTCAATCAATGTTCTTATCCGGTGATTCTCAGGAAGATTCGAACGGAGCTTCAAGTTCGTCACTCTTCACTCATTTTCTTCTCTGGTGGATCCAATTCAAGCCTTGTTGATCATATCCTTTCCTCGTTTAAATGCTTTCTCATGACCGGTGCACCTCATAATCACCCATTCTTGCTATTCTATTATTTAGGAGTGCTTAAGATATCTCAGAAGGCTTGTCTTGTCATTCAAGATCCGTTCAACCTATTTCGAGGTTGTTATCTCATTCAGGCCGTTTAACTCAACCGGTGCAATCTCCTTTTCCAGCAATCGTTCAACGGTGTTTTCTTTTGAGTGGGCCCTAACCCACAGGTCTATTCCCAGGATCTTACCTGATTCTTCTTATTCTCCCGGAGTTATTCTCAAATCTTCTAAAGTTTGACGTAAGAATGAATTGTCATCAGTCATATGTCTTTCACCAAGATCTTTCAAATTCTTTCATCGTTGCCTCAACCATTCTAATTTTCATCCCGGAGTATCTCAAAAATTCATGGTGGTGTTTCTCGTCGTCATTCTCGGATTTTGAAGACCGAAGAAGAGTTTTTCCTCTAAATCTTGCTCCTTTCTCTTCAAGATTCATGGTTCTAGCTTATTGCCATTCTCTCATAATTGTTTTTAATTGTGAGAATTCTTTCCACCTATTCGGAACAATTCAGGAGTCTTTTCAGTTTGATTCTCCGGAGCCCATGATCTCAGAATTATTCACTCTCAGCTTCCAGCTCTCGTTTCTCCAAATCTTACCGGTGCATCATCCAAGTATTCTCTAATCAGCTCGGGATCTCTTCGTTTCACTTGTATCTAAAATTCTCTCAAGTATCTTCATTCATTTTCCAATTCTTCCCGGTGAATTGTGCTTTTGCTACTTTCCTTGTTCAATTCTTATGGTGGTTCGTTCAAGAATTCTCTTCCGTTGCTATTGTATTAATTCATTCGTTGTTCCCAAATCCTACCGGTGGTTCGTTGAAGACTTTCTCAAGTTGGCGCTATATCTATCTTAATCCTTTCTACGAGAATAAGTAGTATACCAAATCCGTTGCTTGTCATCAATCTAAATTGGTGAAGGATGACCATAACATAATTCTTATTTTTGATTCACCCAAATGATTAATTCTTTATTCCGGAGGCTCATCAAATTCTTGATTTTCTTTTGTTCACCTTTTCTTTCTCGGAGTTCCAAGCTCTAATTATCACGGAGATCCATCTAAATCATTGCAAGGTTTCACCTTGTGTTTCCAACTTCTTTTTCCTTTCGTTTGATCATTCTTTTATTACCGGAGTTCTTCATGTAGGCTCTACATGTTGGTTCATCAAGGACTTAATTCCTTCTCGAAGTGTTCATCAAGATTCTTTTCAGAGGAGCTCAAGCATTCTTCATCTTGCAATCCGGAGTGCAATAGTTCTCCCTTATCTTTTGAGCTGGTAATATATCATTCTTCATTCACAATAATGAGATATTTAAACCCACCAATCTCTTCGTTGGAGTTATCTTGGGTTATATTTCACCTAAAGCCTTCCCTAAGGATTGTTGCTACTTATGGTGCTTATAAATGATCCAAATTCTTCATTTATCCTACCGGTGAGATAAGTTTCTTGTCTCCTTGTTCTTATCAATCCAATCTTTTTCCGGGAGTGGCAGGTTGTCACCTCATAATTTTGAGATGTATCCCATAAGACCATATCAAGTTTATGTTTTTCGTTGTTGATAATCCAACAACTCCATTCTAGCATTTGTTGTAAGCATGCTCTCTCAAGATCTTGTTTCCCTCCATTCATTCCATTCCATCCTCTCATTTCTTCCGGAGGCTTTGTGATGTTGCTCTCTTCAACCCATCTTCTTGTTTTTTCAAGATCATGTTCTTTCCTTTGCTTATCCATTTAACCGGAGTGTTGTGTCCTCTGCTCAAGTTCTTTTCATCTTATCAAATCTTGCATCTCTTTTCAACCTGAGTGCTATACGAATTTGTTCTTCCTTGTTCCTCTTTTCTAACGGAGTGTTTTCAACTTCGTTCATCTCCGTTGTATTATTTCTTTCAATTTGTTCAACTTTTCAAGGTTCTTTGGTTTCACTCGTTTGTCAAAGAAGCAACTTAGTTTTACCTCTTCTCTTTCTCTTCCGTTTTCCCCTCCGGTGGCATTCTAGATCTCGGGACGAGATCCTCTCGTAGTGGTGGAGTGTTGTAACGCCCCGAGACCGATGTGCCAGGTGTCTTCCAGTTATTCGCTGTTGTTGCCTTGTCTTCTGCTTGCGTGTCATGCATTTCATATCATGTCATCATGTGCATCACGTTTTCATACGTGCTCGTCTCATGCATCCGAGCTTTTCCCCCATCGACCGTGTTGCATTCCGGCATTCCTATGTCCTCCCGTGTCCCCTTTTTGCCTATTTTCGTGTGCGGGTGTTAAACGTTCTTGGATTGGACTGAGACTTGCCAAGCGGCTTTGGTTTACTACTGGTAGACCGCCTGTCAAGTTTCGTGCCATTTGGACTTCGTTTGATACTCCAACGGTTAACCGAGGAACCGAAAAGGCCTCGTGTGTGTTGCAGCCCAACACCCCTCCAAAGTGGCCCAAAACCCACCAAAACCCCTCCAACATCTCGGTCGTTCGATCACGATCGCATGGCCGAAAACCGTGCACAATTTGGAGTCTCCTAGCTCCATCTACCTATAAATAGGTGCTCCCCTCTGAAATTCCCGCAGTCCAAACCCTAAACCTAGTCCCTCTCCGCGCCGGACACGTCCGGACGGAGCCGGACGCGTCCGCCACCGCGCCCATCCAACCGCGCGCTGACACGTGGCGCCCCTAAGACCACTTCATCGCCTCCCACCGCCGCCGGCCCGCGGGGCCCGTGTCAGGCCCGCGGGGCCCGAAGCCGCCGCCGCCCGACTCCGCCGGCACCTCCGCTGCCGTCCGCCTTCGCCGCCCGGCCGTGCAGCTCCGGCCACCGCCTGCTCCACGCCGCCTTGCGCCTCCGCCGGCCGCCGACTACCGCCACCGCGCCGCCCCGCACCGGTGCTCCGCGCCCGCCACCGCCTCGCCGCGGATCCGGTCGGGTCAGACCGGATCCGGCGCCCCGACCCTCTCCGGCAACTCTCTCCTCTCCGGCAGCTTCTCCGGCGAAGCTCCGGCCGCGCCTCGGTTCGCGTGCCCCGGACGAACCCTAGATCTCGAGGTTGTTTTTTCCACTAAGTCCTCAGTTTGCAACATTTTTAGCTCATGTTCATCGCATGATATCTCTGCACCCATAGCTCCGTTTTGGGCGTGTAGCATATTAAATTGTTCGTCTGGATGTGCACTTCATTTCATCCCATTTCACCATGTTCATTTGAGTTCATCTTAATGTCCTAAATGCTGTTGCAAGAGTGCTATGTAATGTTAGTTTCAGATTCTTAACAGATTATGGTCATTTGTCATTTTTGCCATGTTTAATGTGTGCCTCCTATGAACTTGAGCCCTACATGTGTTTTGGGCTATGCCATGCCATCTTTACAGGGGTGTATGTCATGTATTTTTGTGATCATTGTGGTGACTAGCACAAGCATGAAAAGTAGCTCTCGTGATGTTGCTGATTTGAGGGACTTATAATTCTTCCAAGTCATTTCCTTGATGTTATTTTATGCCATGTATTCTTGTTGCCACACAGTGATCCATGCCTCTTTTGAGCATGTTCAGTAAGTATGATTTTGAGATATTGTTATGCTCTATCCATCCATGTCTTTGTTTTCAATTATGGAGTGCCCTAGCATGACTCAATATTGCTCTACTTTTGCTGTAAAATGTTCCTGGCAGATTGTTTACGTGTTAATCAATTTTGCCGGGGTTGTTGTAGTTGTTCCATCCATGCTATGAGAGTGTTCTTGCCATGGTTAGCTTATTGATCATGTCTTCTTGCTGGGTGTATGCTTAGTTTGTCATGTAATGCCTTGTGGTGAGTGCATCAAGCTCGCAAACATGCCTTCGTAACTCTGTTTCCGCCATGTCCAGTTTTCTGCTAATTCTGAATCTGTTAACGAAACTTACTATGTTTACATGGTTGCCATTGTATTTTCTGATCTCTTTTGGCTTATGGTCAGTAAGGGAATTTTGTTATATGCTTTGTGTAGTTTCATGCCATTCCTTGCTTTGCCATGATATGTTGGTGTAGCATGTTGTTATCTTGCCCTAAACATTGCTTCCTGATGTTAAATCCTGGCATGTTATTTTCACGTCTGTGAACCTGATATCTTTTGCACTTTTTCCATGTTTGTTTGAACCTGCTATTCTGTGAATTAGCCGCAGCTCAGTGTTCATCTTTTTTCTTGATGCATTTAGATGGCCTCGTGCTGTTAATCACAGCTTAGTGCCATTATTTGTTTTGCTTGTCATTTGCAAACCGTGCATCCGATTCCGGTGATCTTTATATCGATTTCGACCGAAATCAACTCATATTTCCAGTGGCACTCTTGGTTTTCCAAGTTGAGGCCTGGTTCAATCTTTCCCTTCCGAAGCACGCATATGCATTGCATATCACATCCTGCATATCATGCCATGTTTTGCATCATGTTGTTTGCGCATTGCACCGTGGTTGATTGTGTTTCCCTTTTGCTTGTGTTCTTGCTTTCGGTAGAGCCGGGTGACGAGTATGTGATCGAGGAACCCATTGAGAACGTTTATGAGGATCAAGCTTTCATCTTCTCGGAGAACTTTGCAGGCAAGATGATCATACCCTCAAAATCACTTCTATCTTTGCTTGCCAGATGCTCGCTCTTTTGCTATGCCTATGCTGCGATACCTACCACATGCTTATCATGCCTCCCATATTGCCATGTCAAACCTCTAACCCACCTTGTCCTAGCAAACCATTGTTTGGCTATGTTACCGCTTTGCTCAGCCCCTCTTATAGCGTTGATAGATGCAGGTGAAGATGAAGTTTGTTCCTTGTTGGAACTGTTGGGGAATGTAGTAATTTCAAAAATTTTCCTACGCACACGCAAGATCATGGTGATGCATAGAAACGAGAGGGGAGAGTGTTGTCTACGTACCCAACGCAGACCGACTGCGGAAGCGCTGACACGACGTAGAGGAAGTAGTCGTACGTCTTCACGATCCAACCGATCAAGCACCGAAACTACGGCACCTCTGAGTTCGAGCACACGTTCAGCCCGATGACGATCCCCGGACTCCGATCCAGCAAAGTGACGGGGAAGAGTTCCGTCAGCACGACGGTGTGGTGACGATCTTGATGTACTACAGCAGCAGGGCTTCGCCTAAACTCCGCTACAGTATTATCGAGGAATATGGTGGCAGGGGGCACCGCACACGGCTAAGGAATAGATCACGTGGATCAACTTGGGTGTTTCTGGGGTGCCTCTGCCTCAGTATATAAAGGAGCCAAGGGGGAGGGGGGCGCCGGCCTAGGAGGAGGGCGCAGGAGGAGTCCTTCTCCTTCCGGGAGTAGGACTCCCCCCCAATCCTATTCCAACTAGGATTCCCAAGGGGGAAAGAGGGAGAGGGGTGGCCGGCCACCTCTCCTAGTCCTAATAGGACTAGGGGAGGGGGGAGGCACGCAGCCCTTATGGGCAGCCCTTTCACCTTTCCACTAAGGCCCACTAAGGCCCATGTGATTCCCGGGGGGTTCCGGTAACCTCCCGGTACTCCGGTAAAATCCCGATTTCACCCGGAACACTTCCGATATCCAAACATAGGCTTCCAATATATCAATCTTTACGTCTCGACCATTTCGAGACTCCTCGTCATGTCCGTGATCACATCCGGGACTCCTAACAACCTTCGGTACATCAAAATGCATAAACTCATAATAACTGTCATCGTAACGTTAAGCGTGCGGACCCTACGGGTTCGAGAACAATGTAGACATGACCGAGACACGTCTCCGGTCAATAACCAATAGTGGGACCTGGATGCCCATATTGGCTCCTACATATTCTACGAAGATCTTTATTGGTCAGACCGCATAACAACATACGTTGTTCCCTTTGTCATCGGTATGTTACTTGCCCGAGATTCGATCGTTGGTATCCAATACCTAGTTCAATCTCGTTACCGGCAAGTCTCTTTACTCGTTTCGTAATACATCATCTCACAACTAACATCTTAGTTACAATGCTTGCAAGGCTTATGTGATGTGTATTACCGAGAGGGCCCCAGAGATACCTCTCCGACAATCGGAGTGACCAAACCTAATCTCAAAATACGCCAACCCAACATGTACCATTGGAGACACCTGTAGTACTCCTTTATAATCACCCAGTTACGTTGTGACGTTTGGTAGTACCCAAAGTGTTCCTCCGGTAAACGGGAGTTGCATAATCTCATAGTTATAGGAACATGTATAAGTCATGAAGAAAGCAATAACAACATACTAAACGATCGGGTGCTAAGCTAATGGAATGGTTCATGTCAATCATATCATTCAACTAATGATGTGACCTCGTTAATCAAATAACAACTCATTGTTCATGGTTAGGAAACATAACCATCTTTGATTAACGAGCTAGTCAAGTAGAGGCATACTAGTGACACTTTGTTTGTCTATGTATTCACACATGTAATATGTTTCCGGTTAATACAATTCTAGCATGAATAATAAACATTTACCATGATTATAAGGAAATAAATAATAACTTTATTATTGCCTCTAGGGCATATTTCCTTCAATCTCCCACTTGCACTAGAGTCAATAATCTAGATTACACTGTAATGATTCTAACACCCATGGAGCCTTGGTGCTGATCATGTTTTGCTCGTGGAAGAGGCTTAGTCAACGGGTCTGCAACATTCAGATCCGTATGTATCTTGCAAATCTCTATGTCTCCCACCTGGACTAGATCCCGGATGGAATTGAAGCGTCTCTTGATGTGTTTGGTCCTTTTGTGAAATCTGGATTCCTTTGCCAAGGCAATTGCACCAGTATTGTCACAAAAGATTTTTATTGGACCCGATGCACTAGGTATGACACCTAGATCGGATATGAACTCCTTCATCCAGACTCCTTCATTTGCTGCTTTCGAAGCAGCTATGTACTCCGCTTCACATGTAGATCCCGCTACGACGCTTTGTTTAGAACTGCACCAACTGACAGCTCCACCGTTTAATGTAAACACGTATCCGGTTTGCGATTTAGAATCGTCCGGATCAGTGTCAAAGCTTGCATCAACGTAACCTTTTACGGTGAGCTCTTTGTCTCCTCCATATACGAGAAACATATCCCTAGTCCTTTTCAGGTATTTTAGGATGTTCTTGACCGCTGTCCAGTGATCCACTCCTGGATTACTTTGGTACCTCCCTGCTAAACTTATAGCAAGGCACACATCAGGTCTGGTACATATCATTGCATACATGATAGAGCCTATGGCTGAAGCATAGGGAACATCTTTCATTTTCTCTCTATCTTCTGCAGTGGTCGGGCATTGAGTCTTACTCAACTTCACACCTTGTAACACAGGCAAGAACCCTTTCTTTGCTTGATCCATTTTGAACTTCTTCAAAACTTTGTCAAGGTATGTGCTTTGTGAAAGTCCAATTAAGCGTCTTGATCTATCTCTATAGATCTTAATGCCTAATATGTAAGCAGCTTCATCGAGGTCTTTCATTGAAAAACTCTTATTCAAGTATCCCTTTATGCTATCCAGAAATTCTATATCATTTCCAATTAGTAATATGTCATCCACATATAATATCAGAAATGCTACAGAGCTCCCACTCACTTTCTTGTAAATACAGGCTTCTCCGAAAGTCTGTATAAAACCAAATGCTTTGATCACACTATCAAAGCGTTTATTCCAACTCCGAGAGGCTTGTACCAGTCCATAAATGGATCGCTGGAGCTTGCACACTTTGTTAGCTCCCTTTGGATTGACAAAACCTTCCGGTTGCATCATATACAACTCTTCTTCCAGAAATCCATTCAGGAATGCAGTTTTGACATCCATTTGCCAAATTTCATAATCATAAAATGCGGCAATCGCTAACATGATTTGGACAGACTTAAGCATCGCTACAGGTGAGAAAGTCTCATCGTAGTCAACCCCTTGAACTTGTCGAAAACCTTTCGCGACAAGTCAAGCTTTGTAGACAGTAACATTACCATCAGTGTCAGTCTTCTTCTTGAAGATCCATTTATTCTCAATTGCTTGCCGATCATCAGGCAAGTCAACCAAAGTCCATACTTTGTTCTCATACATGGATCCCATCTCAGATTTCATGGCTTCAAGCCACTTTGTGGAATCTGGGCTCACCATCGCTTCTTCATAGTCCGTAGGTTCATCATGATCTAGTAGCATGACTTCCAGAATAGGATTACCGTACCACTCTGGTGCAGATCTTACTCGGGTTGATCTACGAGGTTCAGTAGTATCTTGATCTGAAGTTTCATGATCATTGTCATTAGCTTCCTCACTAACTGGTGTAGGTGTCACTGAAACAGTTTTCTGTGATGTACTACTTTCCAGTAAGGGAGCAGGTACAGTTACCTCGTCAAGTTTTACTTTCCTCCCACTCACTTCTTTCGAGAGAAACTCCTTCTCTAGAAAGGATCCATTCTTAGCAACGAATGTCTTGCCTTCGGATCTGTGATAGAAGGTGTACCCAACAGTCTCCTTTGGGTATCCTATGAAGACACATTTCTCCGATTTGGGTTTGAGCTTATCAGGTTGAAGCTTTTTCACATAAGCATCGTAGCCCCAAACTTTAAGAAACGACAACTTTGGTTTCTTGCCAAACCACAGTTCATAAGGCATCGTCTCAACGGATTTTGATGGTTCCCTATTTAACGTGAATGCGGCCGTCTCTAAAGCATAACCCCAAAATTATAGCGGTAAATCTGTAAGAGACATCATAGATCGCACCATATCTAGTAAAGTACGATTACGATGTTCGGACACACCATTACGTTGTGGTGTTCTGGGTGGCGTGAGTTGCGAAACTATTCCACAGTTTTTCAAATGTACACCAAACTCGTAACTCAAATATTCCCCTCCACGATCAGATCATAAAAACTTTATTTTCTTGTTACGATGATTTTCAACTTCACTCTGAAATTCTTTGAACTTTTCAAATGTTTCAGATTTATGTTTCATTAAGTAGATATACCCATATCTGCTTAAATCAATTGTGAAGGTGAGAAAATAACGATATCCGCCACGAGCCTCAATATTCATCGGACCACATACATCGGTATGTATGATTTCCAACAAATCTGTTGCTCTCTCCATAGTACCGGAGAACGGTGTTTTAGTCATCTTGCCCATGAGGCACGGCTCGCAAGTACCAAGTGATTCATAATCAAGTGGTTCCAAAAGTCCATCAGTATGGAGTTTCTTCATGCGCTTTACACCGATATGACCTAAACGACAGTGCCACAAATAAGTTGCACTTTCATTATCAACTCTGCATCTTTTGGCTTCAACATTATGAATATGTGTATTACTACTATCGAGATTCAATAAGAATAGACCACTCTTCAAGGGTGCATGACCATAAAAGATATTACTCATATAAATGGAACAACCATTATTCTCTGATTTAAATGAATAACCGTCTCGCATTAAACAAGATCCAGATATAATGTTCATGCTCAACGCTGGCACCAAATAACAATTATTTAGGTCTAATATTAATCCCGAAGGTAGATGTAGAGGTAGCGTGCCGACCGCGATCACATCGACTTTGGAACCGTTTCCCACGCGCATCGTCACCTCGTCCTTTGCCAGTGCCCGCTTATTCCGTAGTCCCTATTTCGAGTTGCAAATATTAGCAACAGAACCAGTATCAAATACCTAGGTGCTACTGCGAGGTCTAGTAAGGTACACATCAATAACATGTATATCACATATACCTTTGTTCACCTTGCCATCCTTCTTATCCGCCAAATACTTGGGGCAGTTTCGCTTCCAGTGACCAGTCTGCTTGCAGTAGAAGCACTCAGTTTCAGGCTTAGGTCCAGACTTGGGTTTCTTCTCTTGAGCAGCAACTTGCTTGCTGGTCTTCTTGAAGTTCCCCTTCTTCTTCCCTTTGCCCTTTTTCTTGAAACTAGTGGTCTTGTTAACCATCAACACTTGATGCTCCTTCTTGATTTCTACCTCCGCAGCTTTTAGCATTGCGAAGAGCTCGGGAATAGTCTTGTTCATCCCTTGCATATAGTTCATCACGAAGCTTTTGTAGCTTGGTGGCAGTGATTGGAGAATTCTGTCAATGACGCAATCATCCGGAAGATTAACTCCCAATTGAATCAAGTGATTATTATACCCAGACATTTTGAGTATATGCTCACTGACAGAACTGTTCTCCTCCATCTTGCAGCTATAGAACTTATTGGAGACTTCATATCTCTCAATCCAGGCATTTGCTTGAAATATTAACTTCAACTCCTGGAACATCTCATATGCTCCATGACGTTCAAAACGTCGTTGAAGTCCCGATTCTAAGCCGTAAAGCATGGCACACTGAACTATCGAGTAGTCATCAGCTTTGCTCTGCCAGACGTTCATAACATCTGGTGTTGCTCCACCAGTAGGCCTGGCACCCAGCGGTGCTTCCAGGACATAATTCTTCTGAGCAGCAATGAGGATAATCCTCAAGTTACGGACCCAGTCCGTATAATTGCTACCAGCATCTTTCAACTTTGCTTTCTCAAGGAACGCATTAAAATTCAACGGAACAACAGCACGAGCCATCTATCTACAATCAACATAAACAAGCAAGATACTATCAGGTACTAAGTTCATGATAAGTTTAAGTTCAATTAATCAAATTACTTAAGAACTCCCACTTAGATAGACATCCCTCTAATCTTCTAAGTGATTACGTGATCCAAATCAACTAAACCATAACCGATTATCACGTGAGATGGAGTAGTTTTCAATGGTGAACATCGTTATGTTGATCATATCTACTATATGATTCACGCTCGACCTTTCGGTCTCCGTGTTCCAAGGCCATATCTGCATATGCTAGGCTCGTCAAGTTTAACCTGAGTATTCTGCGTGTGCAAAACTGGCTTGCACCCGTTATAGATGGACGTAGAGCTTATCACACCCGATCATCACGTGGTGTCTGGGCACGACGAACTTTGGCAACGGTGCATACTCAGGGAGAACACTTCTTGATAATTTAGTGAGAGATCATCTTATAATGCTACCGTCAATCAAAGCAAGATAAGATGCATAAAAAGATAAACATCACATGCAATCAATATAAGTGATATGATATGGCCATCATCATCTTGTGCTTGTGATCTCCATCTCCGAAGCACCGTCATGATCACCATCGTCACCGGCGCGACACCTTGATCTCCATCGTAGCATCGTTGTCGTCTTGCCAATCTTATGCTTGCACGACTATCACTACCGTTTAGTAATAAAGTAAAGCATTACATCGCGATTGCATTGCATACAATAAAGCGACAACCATATGGCTCCTGCCAGTTGCCGATAACTCGGTTACAAAACATGATCATCTCATACAATAAAAATCATGCCTTGACCATATCACATCACAACATGCCCCGCAAAAACAAGTTAGACGTCCTCTACTTTGTTGTTGCAAGTTTTACGTGGCTGCTACGGGCTTTAAGCAAGAACCAATCTCACCAACGCATCAAAACCACAACGATAGTTTGTCAAATAGACTCCGTTTTAACCTTCGCAAGGACTGGGCGTAGCCATACTTGGTTCAACTAAAGTTGGAGAGACAGTCGCCCGCAAGCCATCTATGTGTAAAGCACGTCGAGGGAACCGGTCTCGCGTAAGCGTACGCGTAAGGTTGGTCCGGGTTGTCTCGTCCAACAATACCGCCGAACCAAAGTATGACATGCTGGTAGGCAGTATGACTTGTATCGTCCACAACTCACTTGTGTTCTACTCATGCATATAACATCAACATAAATAACCTAGGCTCGGATGCCACTGTTGGGGAACGTAGTAATTTCAAAAATTTTCCTACGCACACGCAAGATCATGGTGATGCATAGCAACGAGAGGGGAGAGTGTTGTCTACGTACCCAACGCAGACCGACTGCGGAAGCGCTGACACGACGTAGAGGAAGTAGTCGTACGTCTTCACGATCCAACCGATCAAGCACCGAAACTACGGCACCTCCGAGTTCGAGCACACGTTCAGCCCGATGACGATCCCCGGACTCCGATCCAGCAAAGTGTCGGGGAAGAGTTCCGTCAGCACGACGGCGTGGTGACGATCTTGATGTACTACAGCAGCAGGGCTTCGCCTAAACTCCGCTATAGTATTATCGAGGAATATGGTGGTAGGGGGCACCGCACACGGCTAAGGAATAGATCACGTGGATCAACTTGTGTGTTTCTGGGGTGCCTCTGCCTCAGTATATAAAGGAGCCAAGGGGGAGGGGGGCGCCGGCCTAGGAGGAGGGCGCAGGAGGAGTCCTTCTCCTTCCGGG
>NC_053026.1:93568998-93699439 GCF_003073215.2 Triticum urartu
TTCCGTTGCTATTGTATTAATTCATTCGTTGTTCCCAAATCCTACCGGTGGTTCGTTGAAGACTTTCTCAAGTTGGCGCTATATCTATCTTAATCCTTTCTACGAGAATAAGTAGTATACCAAATCCGTTGCTTGTTATCAATCTAAATTGGTGAAGGATGACCATAACATAATTCTTATTTTTGATTCACCCAAATGATTAATTCTTTATTCCGGAGGCTCATCAAATTCTTGATTTTCTTTTGTTCACCTTTTCTTTCTCGGAGTTCCAAGCTCTAATTATCACGGAGATCCATCTAAATCATTGCAAGGTTTCACCTTGTGTTTCCAACTTCTTTTTCCTTTCGTTTGATCATTCTTTTATTACCGGAGTTCTTCATGTAGGCTCTACATGTTGGTTCATCAAGGACTTAATTCCTTCTCGAAGTGTTCATCAAGATTCTTTTCAGAGGAGCTCAAGCATTCTTCATCTTGCAATCCGGAGTGCAATAGTTCTCCCTTATCTTTTGAGCTGGTAATATATCATTCTTCATTCACAATAATGAGATATTTAAACCCACCAATCTCTTCGTTGGAGTTATCTTGGGTTATATTTCACCTAAAGCCTTCCCTAAGGATTGTTGCTACTTATGGTGCTTATAAATGATCCAAATTCTTCATTTATCCTACCGGTGAGATAAGTTTCTTGTCTCCTTGTTCTTATCAATCCAATCTTTTTCCGGGAGTGGCAGGTTGTCACCTCATAATTTTGAGATGTATCCCATAAGACCATATCAAGTTTATGTTTTTCGTTGTTGATAATCCAACAACTCCATTCTAGCATTTGTTGTAAGCATGCTCTCTCAAGATCTTGTTTCCCTCCATTCATTCCATTCCATCCTCTCATTTCTTCCGGAGGCTTTGTGATGTTGCTCTCTTCAACCCATCTTCTTGTTTTTTCAAGATCATGTTCTTTCCTTTGCTTATCCATTTAACCGGAGTGTTGTGTCCTCTGCTCAAGTTCTTTTCATCTTATCAAATCTTGCATCTCTTTTCAACCTGAGTGCTATACGAATTTGTTCTTCCTTGTTCCTCTTTTCTAACGGAGTGTTTTCAACTTCGTTCATCTCCGTTGTATTATTTCTTTCAATTTGTTCAACTTTTCAAGGTTCTTTGGTTTCACTCGTTTGTCAAAGAAGCAACTTAGTTTTACCTCTTCTCTTTCTCTTCCGTTTTCCCCTCCGGTGGCATTCTAGATCTCGGGACGAGATCCTCTCGTAGTGGTGGAGTGTTGTAACGCCCCGAGACCGATGTGCCAGGTGTCTTCCAGTTATTCGCTGTTGTTGCCTTGTCTTCTGCTTGCGTGTCATGCATTTCATATCATGTCATCATGTGCATCACGTTTTCATACGTGCTCGTCTCATGCATCCGAGCTTTTCCCCCATCGACCGTGTTGCATTCCGGCATTCCTATGTCCTCCCGTGTCCCCTTTTTGCCTATTTTCGTGTGCGGGTGTTAAACGTTCTTGGATTGGACTGAGACTTGCCAAGCGGCTTTGGTTTACTACTGGTAGACCGCCTGTCAAGTTTCGTGCCATTTGGACTTCGTTTGATACTCCAACGGTTAACCGAGGAACCGAAAAGGCCTCGTGTGTGTTGCAGCCCAACACCCCTCCAAAGTGGCCCAAAACCCACCAAAACCCCTCCAACATCTCGGTCGTTCGATCACGATCGCATGGCCGAAAACCGTGCACAATTTGGAGTCTCCTAGCTCCATCTACCTATAAATAGGTGCTCCCCTCTGAAATTCCCGCAGTCCAAACCCTAAACCTAGTCCCTCTCCGCGCCGGACACGTCCGGACGGAGCCGGACGCGTCCGCCACCGCGCCCATCCAACCGCGCGCTGACACGTGGCGCCCCTAAGACCACTTCATCGCCTCCCACCGCCGCCGGCCCGCGGGGCCCGTGTCAGGCCCGCGGGGCCCGAAGCCGCCGCCGCCCGACTCCGCCGGCACCTCCGCTGCCGTCCGCCTTCGCCGCCCGGCCGTGCAGCTCCGGCCACCGCCTGCTCCACGCCGCCTTGCGCCTCCGCCGGCCGCCGACTACCGCCACCGCGCCGCCCCGCACCGGTGCTCCGCGCCCGCCACCGCCTCGCCGCGGATCCGGTCGGGTCAGACCGGATCCGGCGCCCCGACCCTCTCCGGCAACTCTCTCCTCTCCGGCAGCTTCTCCGGCGAAGCTCCGGCCGCGCCTCGGTTCGCGTGCCCCGGACGAACCCTAGATCTCGAGGTTGTTTTTTCCACTAAGTCCTCAGTTTGCAACATTTTTAGCTCATGTTCATCGCATGATATCTCTGCACCCATAGCTCCGTTTTGGGCGTGTAGCATATTAAATTGTTCGTCTGGATGTGCACTTCATTTCATCCCATTTCACCATGTTCATTTGAGTTCATCTTAATGTCCTAAATGCTGTTGCAAGAGTGCTATGTAATGTTAGTTTCAGATTCTTAACAGATTATGGTCATTTGTCATTTTTGCCATGTTTAATGTGTGCCTCCTATGAACTTGAGCCCTACATGTGTTTTGGGCTATGCCATGCCATCTTTACAGGGGTGTATGTCATGTATTTTTGTGATCATTGTGGTGACTAGCACAAGCATGAAAAGTAGCTCTCGTGATGTTGCTGATTTGAGGGACTTATAATTCTTCCAAGTCATTTCCTTGATGTTATTTTATGCCATGTATTCTTGTTGCCACACAGTGATCCATGCCTCTTTTGAGCATGTTCAGTAAGTATGATTTTGAGATATTGTTATGCTCTATCCATCCATGTCTTTGTTTTCAATTATGGAGTGCCCTAGCATGACTCAATATTGCTCTACTTTTGCTGTAAAATGTTCCTGGCAGATTGTTTACGTGTTAATCAATTTTGCCGGGGTTGTTGTAGTTGTTCCATCCATGCTATGAGAGTGTTCTTGCCATGGTTAGCTTATTGATCATGTCTTCTTGCTGGGTGTATGCTTAGTTTGTCATGTAATGCCTTGTGGTGAGTGCATCAAGCTCGCAAACATGCCTTCGTAACTCTGTTTCCGCCATGTCCAGTTTTCTGCTAATTCTGAATCTGTTAACGAAACTTACTATGTTTACATGGTTGCCATTGTATTTTCTGATCTCTTTTGGCTTATGGTCAGTAAGGGAATTTTGTTATATGCTTTGTGTAGTTTCATGCCATTCCTTGCTTTGCCATGATATGTTGGTGTAGCATGTTGTTATCTTGCCCTAAACATTGCTTCCTGATGTTAAATCCTGGCATGTTATTTTCACGTCTGTGAACCTGATATCTTTTGCACTTTTTCCATGTTTGTTTGAACCTGCTATTCTGTGAATTAGCCGCAGCTCAGTGTTCATCTTTTTTCTTGATGCATTTAGATGGCCTCGTGCTGTTAATCACAGCTTAGTGCCATTATTTGTTTTGCTTGTCATTTGCAAACCGTGCATCCGATTCCGGTGATCTTTATATCGATTTCGACCGAAATCAACTCATATTTCCAGTGGCACTCTTGGTTTTCCAAGTTGAGGCCTGGTTCAATCTTTCCCTTCCGAAGCACGCATATGCATTGCATATCACATCCTGCATATCATGCCATGTTTTGCATCATGTTGTTTGCGCATTGCACCGTGGTTGATTGTGTTTCCCTTTTGCTTGTGTTCTTGCTTTCGGTAGAGCCGGGTGACGAGTATGTGATCGAGGAACCCATTGAGAACGTTTATGAGGATCAAGCTTTCATCTTCTCGGAGAACTTTGCAGGCAAGATGATCATACCCTCAAAATCACTTCTATCTTTGCTTGCCAGATGCTCGCTCTTTTGCTATGCCTATGCTGCGATACCTACCACATGCTTATCATGCCTCCCATATTGCCATGTCAAACCTCTAACCCACCTTGTCCTAGCAAACCATTGTTTGGCTATGTTACCGCTTTGCTCAGCCCCTCTTATAGCGTTGATAGATGCAGGTGAAGATGAAGTTTGTTCCTTGTTGGAACTGTTGGGGAATGTAGTAATTTCAAAAATTTTCCTACGCACACGCAAGATCATGGTGATGCATAGAAACGAGAGGGGAGAGTGTTGTCTACGTACCCAACGCAGACCGACTGCGGAAGCGCTGACACGACGTAGAGGAAGTAGTCGTACGTCTTCACGATCCAACCGATCAAGCACCGAAACTACGGCACCTCTGAGTTCGAGCACACGTTCAGCCCGATGACGATCCCCGGACTCCGATCCAGCAAAGTGACGGGGAAGAGTTCCGTCAGCACGACGGTGTGGTGACGATCTTGATGTACTACAGCAGCAGGGCTTCGCCTAAACTCCGCTACAGTATTATCGAGGAATATGGTGGCAGGGGGCACCGCACACGGCTAAGGAATAGATCACGTGGATCAACTTGGGTGTTTCTGGGGTGCCTCTGCCTCAGTATATAAAGGAGCCAAGGGGGAGGGGGGCGCCGGCCTAGGAGGAGGGCGCAGGAGGAGTCCTTCTCCTTCCGGGAGTAGGACTCCCCCCCAATCCTATTCCAACTAGGATTCCCAAGGGGGAAAGAGGGAGAGGGGTGGCCGGCCACCTCTCCTAGTCCTAATAGGACTAGGGGAGGGGGGAGGCACGCAGCCCTTATGGGCAGCCCTTTCACCTTTCCACTAAGGCCCACTAAGGCCCATGTGATTCCCGGGGGGTTCCGGTAACCTCCCGATACTCCGGTAAAATCCCGATTTCACCCGGAACACTTCCGATATCCAAACATAGGCTTCCAATATATCAATCTTTACGTCTCGACCATTTCGAGACTCCTCGTCATGTCCGTGATCACATCCGGGACTCCTAACAACCTTCGGTACATCAAAATGCATAAACTCATAATAACTGTCATCGTAACGTTAAGCGTGCGGACCCTACGGGTTCGAGAACAATGTAGACATGACCGAGACACGTCTCCGGTCAATAACCAATATCGGGACCTGGATGCCCATATTGGCTCCTACATATTCTACGAAGATCTTTATTGGTCAGACCGCATAACAACATACGTTGTTCCCTTTGTCATCGGTATGTTACTTGCCCGAGATTCGATCGTTGGTATCCAATACCTAGTTCAATCTCGTTACCGGCAAGTCTCTTTACTCGTTTCGTAATACATCATCTCACAACTAACATCTTAGTTACAATGCTTGCAAGGCTTATGTGATGTGTATTACCGAGAGGGCCCCAGAGATACCTCTCCGACAATCGGAGTGACCAAACCTAATCTCAAAATACGCCAACCCAACATGTACCATTGGAGACACCTGTAGTACTCCTTTATAATCACCCAGTTACGTTGTGACGTTTGGTAGTACCCAAAGTGTTCCTCCGGTAAACGGGAGTTGCATAATCTCATAGTTATAGGAACATGTATAAGTCATGAAGAAAGCAATAACAACATACTAAACGATCGGGTGCTAAGCTAATGGAATGGTTCATGTCAATCATATCATTCAACTAATGATGTGACCTCGTTAATCAAATAACAACTCATTGTTCATGGTTAGGAAACATAACCATCTTTGATTAACGAGCTAGTCAAGTAGAGGCATACTAGTGACACTTTGTTTGTCTATGTATTCACACATGTAATATGTTTCCGGTTAATACAATTCTAGCATGAATAATAAACATTTACCATGATTATAAGGAAATAAATAATAACTTTATTATTGCCTCTAGGGCATATTTCCTTCAATCTCCCACTTGCACTAGAGTCAATAATCTAGATTACACTGTAATGATTCTAACACCCATGGAGCCTTGGTGCTGATCATGTTTTGCTCGTGGAAGAGGCTTAGTCAACGGGTCTGCAACATTCAGATCCGTATGTATCTTGCAAATCTCTATGTCTCCCACCTGGACTAGATCCCGGATGGAATTGAAGCGTCTCTTGATGTGTTTGGTCCTTTTGTGAAATCTGGATTCCTTTGCCAAGGCAATTGCACCAGTATTGTCACAAAAGATTTTTATTGGACCCGATGCACTAGGTATGACACCTAGATCGGATATGAACTCCTTCATCCAGACTCCTTCATTTGCTGCTTTCGAAGCAGCTATGTACTCCGCTTCACATGTAGATCCCGCTACGACGCTTTGTTTAGAACTGCACCAACTGACAGCTCCACCGTTTAATGTAAACACGTATCCGGTTTGCGATTTAGAATCGTCCGGATCAGTGTCAAAGCTTGCATCAACGTAACCTTTTACGGTGAGCTCTTTGTCTCCTCCATATACGAGAAACATATCCCTAGTCCTTTTCAGGTATTTTAGGATGTTCTTGACCGCTGTCCAGTGATCCACTCCTGGATTACTTTGGTACCTCCCTGCTAAACTTATAGCAAGGCACACATCAGGTCTGGTACATATCATTGCATACATGATAGAGCCTATGGCTGAAGCATAGGGAACATCTTTCATTTTCTCTCTATCTTCTGCAGTGGTCGGGCATTGAGTCTTACTCAACTTCACACCTTGTAACACAGGCAAGAACCCTTTCTTTGCTTGATCCATTTTGAACTTCTTCAAAACTTTGTCAAGGTATGTGCTTTGTGAAAGTCCAATTAAGCGTCTTGATCTATCTCTATAGATCTTAATGCCTAATATGTAAGCAGCTTCATCGAGGTCTTTCATTGAAAAACTCTTATTCAAGTATCCCTTTATGCTATCCAGAAATTCTATATCATTTCCAATTAGTAATATGTCATCCACATATAATATCAGAAATGCTACAGAGCTCCCACTCACTTTCTTGTAAATACAGGCTTCTCCGAAAGTCTGTATAAAACCAAATGCTTTGATCACACTATCAAAGCGTTTATTCCAACTCCGAGAGGCTTGTACCAGTCCATAAATGGATCGCTGGAGCTTGCACACTTTGTTAGCTCCCTTTGGATTGACAAAACCTTCCGGTTGCATCATATACAACTCTTCTTCCAGAAATCCATTCAGGAATGCAGTTTTGACATCCATTTGCCAAATTTCATAATCATAAAATGCGGCAATCGCTAACATGATTTGGACAGACTTAAGCATCGCTACAGGTGAGAAAGTCTCATCGTAGTCAACCCCTTGAACTTGTCGAAAACCTTTCGCGACAAGTCAAGCTTTGTAGACAGTAACATTACCATCAGTGTCAGTCTTCTTCTTGAAGATCCATTTATTCTCAATTGCTTGCCGATCATCAGGCAAGTCAACCAAAGTCCATACTTTGTTCTCATACATGGATCCCATCTCAGATTTCATGGCTTCAAGCCACTTTGTGGAATCTGGGCTCACCATCGCTTCTTCATAGTCCGTAGGTTCATCATGATCTAGTAGCATGACTTCCAGAATAGGATTACCGTACCACTCTGGTGCAGATCTTACTCGGGTTGATCTACGAGGTTCAGTAGTATCTTGATCTGAAGTTTCATGATCATTGTCATTAGCTTCCTCACTAACTGGTGTAGGTGTCACTGAAACAGTTTTCTGTGATGTACTACTTTCCAGTAAGGGAGCAGGTACAGTTACCTCGTCAAGTTTTACTTTCCTCCCACTCACTTCTTTCGAGAGAAACTCCTTCTCTAGAAAGGATCCATTCTTAGCAACGAATGTCTTGCCTTCGGATCTGTGATAGAAGGTGTACCCAACAGTCTCCTTTGGGTATCCTATGAAGACACATTTCTCCGATTTGGGTTTGAGCTTATCAGGTTGAAGCTTTTTCACATAAGCATCGTAGCCCCAAACTTTAAGAAACGACAACTTTGGTTTCTTGCCAAACCACAGTTCATAAGGCATCGTCTCAACGGATTTTGATGGTTCCCTATTTAACGTGAATGCGGCCGTCTCTAAAGCATAACCCCAAAATTATAGCGGTAAATCTGTAAGAGACATCATAGATCGCACCATATCTAGTAAAGTACGATTACGATGTTCGGACACACCATTACGTTGTGGTGTTCTGGGTGGCGTGAGTTGCGAAACTATTCCACAGTTTTTCAAATGTACACCAAACTCGTAACTCAAATATTCCCCTCCACGATCAGATCATAAAAACTTTATTTTCTTGTTACGATGATTTTCAACTTCACTCTGAAATTCTTTGAACTTTTCAAATGTTTCAGATTTATGTTTCATTAAGTAGATATACCCATATCTGCTTAAATCAATTGTGAAGGTGAGAAAATAACGATATCCGCCACGAGCCTCAATATTCATCGGACCACATACATCGGTATGTATGATTTCCAACAAATCTGTTGCTCTCTCCATAGTACCGGAGAACGGTGTTTTAGTCATCTTGCCCATGAGGCACGGCTCGCAAGTACCAAGTGATTCATAATCAAGTGGTTCCAAAAGTCCATCAGTATGGAGTTTCTTCATGCGCTTTACACCGATATGACCTAAACGACAGTGCCACAAATAAGTTGCACTTTCATTATCAACTCTGCATCTTTTGGCTTCAACATTATGAATATGTGTATTACTACTATCGAGATTCAATAAGAATAGACCACTCTTCAAGGGTGCATGACCATAAAAGATATTACTCATATAAATGGAACAACCATTATTCTCTGATTTAAATGAATAACCGTCTCGCATTAAACAAGATCCAGATATAATGTTCATGCTCAACGCTGGCACCAAATAACAATTATTTAGGTCTAATATTAATCCCGAAGGTAGATGTAGAGGTAGCGTGCCGACCGCGATCACATCGACTTTGGAACCGTTTCCCACGCGCATCGTCACCTCGTCCTTTGCCAGTGCCCGCTTATTCCGTAGTCCCTATTTCGAGTTGCAAATATTAGCAACAGAACCAGTATCAAATACCTAGGTGCTACTGCGAGGTCTAGTAAGGTACACATCAATAACATGTATATCACATATACCTTTGTTCACCTTGCCATCCTTCTTATCCGCCAAATACTTGGGGCAGTTTCGCTTCCAGTGACCAGTCTGCTTGCAGTAGAAGCACTCAGTTTCAGGCTTAGGTCCAGACTTGGGTTTCTTCTCTTGAGCAGCAACTTGCTTGCTGGTCTTCTTGAAGTTCCCCTTCTTCTTCCCTTTGCCCTTTTTCTTGAAACTAGTGGTCTTGTTAACCATCAACACTTGATGCTCCTTCTTGATTTCTACCTCCGCAGCTTTTAGCATTGCGAAGAGCTCGGGAATAGTCTTGTTCATCCCTTGCATATAGTTCATCACGAAGCTTTTGTAGCTTGGTGGCAGTGATTGGAGAATTCTGTCAATGACGCAATCATCCGGAAGATTAACTCCCAATTGAATCAAGTGATTATTATACCCAGACATTTTGAGTATATGCTCACTGACAGAACTGTTCTCCTCCATCTTGCAGCTATAGAACTTATTGGAGACTTCATATCTCTCAATCCAGGCATTTGCTTGAAATATTAACTTCAACTCCTGGAACATCTCATATGCTCCATGACGTTCAAAACGTCGTTGAAGTCCCGATTCTAAGCCGTAAAGCATGGCACACTGAACTATCGAGTAGTCATCAGCTTTGCTCTGCCAGACGTTCATAACATCTGGTGTTGCTCCACCAGTAGGCCTGGCACCCAGCGGTGCTTCCAGGACATAATTCTTCTGAGCAGCAATGAGGATAATCCTCAAGTTACGGACCCAGTCCGTATAATTGCTACCAGCATCTTTCAACTTTGCTTTCTCAAGGAACGCATTAAAATTCAACGGAACAACAGCACGAGCCATCTATCTACAATCAACATAAACAAGCAAGATACTATCAGGTACTAAGTTCATGATAAGTTTAAGTTCAATTAATCAAATTACTTAAGAACTCCCACTTAGATAGACATCCCTCTAATCTTCTAAGTGATTACGTGATCCAAATCAACTAAACCATAACCGATTATCACGTGAGATGGAGTAGTTTTCAATGGTGAACATCGTTATGTTGATCATATCTACTATATGATTCACGCTCGACCTTTCGGTCTCCGTGTTCCAAGGCCATATCTGCATATGCTAGGCTCGTCAAGTTTAACCTGAGTATTCTGCGTGTGCAAAACTGGCTTGCACCCGTTATAGATGGACGTAGAGCTTATCACACCCGATCATCACGTGGTGTCTGGGCACGACGAACTTTGGCAACGGTGCATACTCAGGGAGAACACTTCTTGATAATTTAGTGAGAGATCATCTTATAATGCTACCGTCAATCAAAGCAAGATAAGATGCATAAAAAGATAAACATCACATGCAATCAATATAAGTGATATGATATGGCCATCATCATCTTGTGCTTGTGATCTCCATCTCCGAAGCACCGTCATGATCACCATCGTCACCGGCGCGACACCTTGATCTCCATCGTAGCATCGTTGTCGTCTTGCCAATCTTATGCTTGCACGACTATCACTACCGTTTAGTAATAAAGTAAAGCATTACATCGCGATTGCATTGCATACAATAAAGCGACAACCATATGGCTCCTGCCAGTTGCCGATAACTCGGTTACAAAACATGATCATCTCATACAATAAAAATCATGCCTTGACCATATCACATCACAACATGCCCCGCAAAAACAAGTTAGACGTCCTCTACTTTGTTGTTGCAAGTTTTACGTGGCTGCTACGGGCTTTAAGCAAGAACCAATCTCACCAACGCATCAAAACCACAACGATAGTTTGTCAAATAGACTCCGTTTTAACCTTCGCAAGGACTGGGCGTAGCCATACTTGGTTCAACTAAAGTTGGAGAGACAGTCGCCCGCAAGCCATCTATGTGTAAAGCACGTCGAGGGAACCGGTCTCGCGTAAGCGTACGCGTAAGGTTGGTCCGGGTTGTCTCGTCCAACAATACCGCCGAACCAAAGTATGACATGCTGGTAGGCAGTATGACTTGTATCGTCCACAACTCACTTGTGTTCTACTCATGCATATAACATCAACATAAATAACCTAGGCTCGGATGCCACTGTTGGGGAACGTAGTAATTTCAAAAATTTTCCTACGCACACGCAAGATCATGGTGATGCATAGCAACGAGAGGGGAGAGTGTTGTCTACGTACCCAACGCAGACCGACTGCGGAAGCGCTGACACGACGTAGAGGAAGTAGTCGTACGTCTTCACGATCCAACCGATCAAGCACCGAAACTACGGCACCTCCGAGTTCGAGCACACGTTCAGCCCGATGACGATCCCCGGACTCCGATCCAGCAAAGTGTCGGGGAAGAGTTCCGTCAGCACGACGGCGTGGTGACGATCTTGATGTACTACAGCAGCAGGGCTTCGCCTAAACTCCGCTATAGTATTATCGAGGAATATGGTGGTAGGGGGCACCGCACACGGCTAAGGAATAGATCACGTGGATCAACTTGTGTGTTTCTGGGGTGCCTCTGCCTCAGTATATAAAGGAGCCAAGGGGGAGGGGGGCGCCGGCCTAGGAGGAGGGCGCAGGAGGAGTCCTTCTCCTTCCGGGAGTAGGACTCCCCCCCAATCCTATTCCAACTAGGATTCCCAAGGGGGAAAGAGGGAGAGGGGTGGCCAGCCACCTCTCCTAGTCCTAATAGGACTAGGGGAGGGGGGGAGGCACGCAACCCTTATGGGCAGCCCTTTCACCTTTCCACTAAGGCCCACTAAGGCCCATGTGATTCCCGGGGGGTTCCGGTAACCTCCCGGTACTCCGGTAAAATCCCGATTTCACCCGGAACACTTCCGATATCCAAACATAGGCTTCCAATATATCAATCTTTACGTCTCGACCATTTCGAGACTCCTCGTCATGTCCGTGATCACATCCGGGACTCCGAACAACCTTCGGTACATCAAAATGCATAAACTCATAATAACTGTCATCGTAACGTTAAGCGTGCGGACCCTACGGTTCGAGAACAATGTAGACATGACCGAGACACGTCTCCGGTCAATAACCAATAGCGGGACCTGGATGCCCATATTGGCTCCTACATATTCTACGAAGATCTTTATCGGTCAGACCGCATAACAACATACGTTGTTCCCTTTGTCATCGGTATGTTACTTGCCCGAGATTCGATCGTCGGTATCCAATACCTAGTTCAATCTCGTTACCGGCAAGTCTCTTTACTCGTTCCGTAATACATCATCTCACAACTAACTCTTAGTTACATTGCTTGCAAGGCTTATGTGATGTGTATTACCGAGAGGGCCCAGAGATACCTCTCCGACAATCGGAGTGACAAAACCTAATCTCGAAATACGCCAACCCAACATGTACCTTTGGAGACACCTGTAGTACTCCTTTATAATCACCCAGTTACGTTGTGACGTTTGGTAGTACCCAAAGTGTTCCTCCGGTAAACGGGAGTTGCATAATCTCATAGTTATAGGAACATGTATAAGTCATGAAGAAAGCAATAGCAACATACTAAACGATCGGGTGCTAGGCTAATGGAATGGGTCATGTCAATCAGATCATTCAACTAATGATGTGACCTCGTTAATCAAATAACAACTCATTGTTCATGGTTAGGAAACATAACCATCTTTGATTAACGAGCTAGTCAAGTAGAGGCATACTAGTGACACTTTGTTTGTCTATGTATTCACACATGTATTATGTTTCCGGTTAATACAATTCTAGCATGAATAATAAACATTTATCATGATATAAGGAAATAAATAATAACTTTATTATTGCCTCTAGGGCATATTTCCTTCAGGAACATGGATATTGTCGGGATATCACAATATCTCTTGTTTATATTAATGCATCTGTATACTTGGTAAAGGGTGGAAGGCTCGGCCTTATGCATGGTGTTTTGTTCCACTCTTGCCGCCCTAGTTTTCATCATATCAGTGTTATGTTCCTTGATTTTGCGTTCCTTACGCGGTTGGGTTATAATGGGAACCCCTTGACAGTTTGCCTTGAATAAAACTCCTCCGGCAAGGCCCGACCTTGGTTTTACCTTTTGCCACCTAGCCTTTTTCCCTTGGGTTCTGCAGACTCAAGGGTATCTTTATTTTAACCCCCCCGGGCCAGTGCTTCTCTAAGTGTTGGTCCAACCTGAGCGTTGTCCGGCTCCCCCTGGGCAACCAGGGTTTATGCCAACCCGGCGTCTTGCTCATCCGGTGTGCCCTGAGAACGAGATATGTGCAGCTCCTATCGGGATTTTGTCGGCACATCTGGGTGGCTTTGCTGGTCTTGTTTTACCATTATCGAAATGTCTTGTAACCGGGATTCCGAGTCTGATCGGGTCTTCCTGGGAGAAGGAATATCCTTCGTTGACCTTGAGAGCTTGTGATGGGCTAAGTTGGGACACCCCTGCAGGGATTTGAACTTTCGAAAGCCGTGCCCGCGATTATGGGCAGATGGGAATTTGTTAATGTCCGGTTGTAGAAAACCTGAAACTTAACTTAATTAAAATGGATCAACAGCGTGTGTAGCCGTGATGGTCTCTTCTCGGCGGAGTCCGGGAAGTGAACACGGTCTCGGGTTATGCTTGAACATAAGTAGTTTCAGGATCACTTCTAGTTCACGACCGTGCTTTGCCTTCTCTTCTCGCTCTCATTTGCGTAAGTTAGCCACCATATATACTAGTGCTTGCTGCAGCTCCACTTCATACCTTTTCCCTACCTATAAGCTTAAATAGTCTTGATTGCGAGGGTGTGAGATTGCTGAGTCCCCGTGACTCACAGATTACTTCCAAAACCAGTTGCAGGTGCCGATGATACCGTGCAGGTGATGCAACCGAGCTCATGGAGGAGCTCGATGAAGATCGTGTTCGTTATGTTGTTCTGTTTCCAGCTGATCAGTAATGGAGCCTAGTTGGGGCGATCGGGGATCTTTTGCATTAGGGGTAGTCTTCTTTTATTTTGGTTCCGTAGTCAGACCTTGATTGTACCTGGATGATGTAATGCTATATTCATGTATTGTGTGAAGTGGCGATTGTAAGCCAACTCTGTACCTCTTTCTTATTCAGTACATGGGATGTGTAAAGATTGCCCCTCTAGCGACATGCCTACAATGCGGTTATGCCTCTAAGTTGTGCTCTGACACGTGGGAGATATAGCCGCATCGTGGGTGTTACAGCCCCCACGTATATATAGGTTGTAGGGAAGGAGAGGCAGCCAAGGGGGCTCCCAAGTAGGAGGAAATCCTACTTGGGCCCCTAGAGCAATTCGGCCTCCCCCCTTTCCTTTTACCGGAAGGGGGAAAAGGGAAGAGAGGGGGAGGAAGGAAAGGGGGGCCAAACCCCCACCTCCTTCTCCTATTCGGCCTCCTTCCCTAGGGGGGTGCACCTCCCTTTGTGGGCTGGTGTGCTTCCCTCCTATGGCCCATAAGGTCCATTATTCCCCTAGGGGGTTCTGGTAACCCCTCCTCCCCGGTACTCTGATATGTACCCAGTATACCCCAAAACACTTCCGGTGTCCAAATATCATCGTCCTATATATGAATCTTTACCTCTCGACCATTTCGAGACTCCTCGTTGTCCGTGATCTAATTTGGGACTCCAAACAACATTCGATCACCAAATCACATAACTCATATAATACAAAATCATCATCGAACATTAAGCGTGCGGACCCTATGGGTTCGAGAACTATGTAGACATGACCAAGAAACCTCTCCGGTCAATAGCCAACAGCGGAACCTGGATGCTCATATTGGTTCCCACATATTCTACGAAGATCTTTGCTACCTCTTGAGCACTTGCGTTGGTTTTCCCTTGAAGAGGAAAGGGTGATGCAACAAAGTAGCGTAAGTATTTCCCTTAGTTTTTGATAACCAAGGTATCAATCCAGTAGGAGGCCCCACACAAGTCCCTCGCACCTACACAAACAAATAAATCTCGCAACCAACGTGATAAGGGGTTGTCAATCCCTACACGGTCACTTACGAGAGTGAGATCTGATAGATATGATAAGATAATATTTTTGGTATTTTTACGATAAAGATGCAAAGTAAAATAAATGGCAAAGGAAATAACTAAGTATTGGAATATTAATATGATGGAAGATAGACCCGGGGGCCATGGGTTTCACTAGTGGTTTCTCTCAAGAGCATAAGTATTTACAGTGGGTGAACAAATTATTGTTGAGGAATTGATAGTATTGAGCATAGTTATGAGAATATCTAGGTATGATCATGTATATAGGCATCACGTCCGAGAAAAGTAGACCGACTCCTGCCTGCATCTACTACTATTACTCCACACACCGACTGCTATCCAGCATGCATCTAGAGTATTAAGTTCAAGAGAACAGAGTAACACTTTAAGCAAGATGACATGATGTAGAGGGATAAACTCATGCAATATGATATAAACCCCATCTTGTTATCCTCGATGGCAACAATACAATACGTGCCTTGCTGCCCCTACCGTCACTGGGAATGGACACCGCAAGATTGAACCCAAAGCTAAGCACTTCTCCCATTGCAAGAAAGATCAATCTAGTAGGCCAAAGCAAACTGATAATTCAAAGAGACTTGCAAAGATAACCAATCATACATAAAAAGATTCAGAGAAGATTCAAATAGTGTTCATAGATAAACTTGATCATAAACCCACAATTCATCGATCTCAACAAACACACCGCAAAAGAAGATTACATCGAATAGATCTCCACAAGAGAGGGGGAGAACTTTGTATTGAGATCCAAAAAGAGAGAAGAAGCCATCTAGCTAATAACTATGGACCCGTAGGTCTGAAGTAAACTACTCACACTTCATCGGAGAGGCTATGGTGTTGATGTAGAAGCCCTCCGTGATCGATGTCCCCTCCGACGGAGCTCCGGAAAAGGCCCCAAGATGGGATCTTGTGGATACATAAAGTTACGGCGGTGTAATTAGGTTTTTGCTCCATATCTGGTAGTTTGGGGGTACATAGGTATACATAGGAGGAAGGAGTATGTCGGTGGAGCAACAGCGGGCCCCCGAGGGTGGAGGGCGCGCCTGGGGGGAGGGTAGGTGCGCCCCCTACCTCGTGCCTTCCTCGTTGATTGCTTGACATAGGGTCCAAGTCCTCTGGATCATGTTCGTTTCAAAAATCACGTTCCCGAAGGTTTCATTCGTTTGGACTCCGTTTGATATTCTTTTTCTGCGGAACCCTAAAATAGGCAAAAAAAACAACAATTATGGGTTGGGCCTCCGGTTAATAGGTTAGTCCCAAAAATAATATAAAAGTGTATAATAAAGCCCAATAATGACCAAAATAGAATATAATATAGCATGGAACAATAAAAAATTATAGATACGTTGGAGACGTATCAAGCATCCCCAAGCTAAATTCCTGCTCGTCCTCGAGTAGGTAAATGATAAAAACAGAATTTTTGATGTGGAATGCTACTTGGCATAATTTCAATGTAATTCTTCTTAATTGTGGTATGAATATTCAGATACGAAACATTCAAGAAAAAAGTTCAATATTGACATAGAAATAATAATACTTCAAGCATACTAACTAAGCAATTATGTCTCCTCAAAATAACATGGCCAAAGAAAGTTATCTCTACAAAATCATATAGTCTGGATATGCTCTATCTTCACCACACAAAGAATTTAAATCATGCACAGCTCCGATGACAAGCCAAGCAATTGTTTCATACTTTTGGTGTTCTCAAAATTTTTCAATCTTCACGCAATACATGAGCGTGAGCCATGGACATAGCACTTTAGGTGGAATAGAATGGTGGTTGTGGAGGAGACAAAAAGGGGAAGATAGTATCACATCAACTAGGCGTATCAACGGGCTATGGAGATGCCCATAAATAGATATCAATGTGAGTGAGTAGGGATTGCCATGCAACGGATGCACTAGAGCTATAAGTATATGAAAGCTCAACAAAATTAACTAAGTGGGTGTGCATCCAACTCGCTTGCTCACAAAGACCTAGGACATTTGAGGAAGCCCATCATTGGAATATACAAGCCAAGTTCTATAATGAAAAATTCCCACTAGTATATGATAGTGATAACAGAGGAGACTCTCTATTATGAAGATCATGGTGCTACTTTGAAGCACAAGTGTGGTAAAAGGATAGTAGCATTGTCCCTTCTCTCTTTTTCTCTCATTTTTTATCTGGGCCTTTTTTATGGCCTCTTTTTTTTATTTGGGATTCTTTGGCCTCTCTTTTTTTCGTCCGGAGTCTCATCCCGACTTGTGGGGGAATCATAGTCTCCATCATCCTTTCCTCACTTGGGACAATGCTCTAAAAATGATGATCATCACACTTTTATTTACTTACAACTCAACAATTACAACTCGATACTTAGAACAAAATATGACTTTATGTGAATGCCTCCGGCGGTGTACCTGGATATGCAATGCATCAAGAGTGACATGTATGAAAGAATTATGAACGGTGGCTTTGCCACAAATACAATGTCAATTACATGATCATGCAAAGCAATATGACAATGATGGAGCGTGTCATAGTAAACGGAACGGTGGAAAGTTGCATGGCAATATATCTCGGAATGGCTATGGAAATGCCATGATAGGTAGGTATGGTGGCTGTTTTGAGGGAGGTATATGGTGGGTGTATGATACCGGCGAAAGGTGTGCGGTATTATAGAGGCTAGCAATGGTGGAAGGAAGAAAAGTGCGTATGATCCATGGACTCAACCTTAGTCATAAAGAACTCATATACTTATTGCAAAAATCTAGAAGTTATCAAAGCAAAGTATTACGCGCATGCTCCTAGGGGGATAGATTGGTAGGAAAAGACCATCGCACGTCCCCGACCGCAACTCATAAGGAAGACAATCAATAAATAAATCATGCTCCGACTTCATCACATAACGGTTCACCATACGTGCATGCTACGGGAATCAAAAACTTTAACACAAGTATTGCTCAAATTCACAACTACTCGACTAGCATGACTCTAACATTACCATCTCTATATCTCAAAATGATCATCAAGCATCAAACTTCTCTTAGTATTCAACACACTCATAAGAAAGTTTTTACTAGTCTTGAATACCTAGCATATTAGGATTATTTAAGTAAATTACCATGCTATTTAAGACTCTAAAAATAATCTAAGTGAAGCATGAGAGAATAATAGTTTCTATAAAACAAATCCACCGACGTTCTCTAAAAGATATAAGTGAAGCACTAGAGCAAAAACTATATAACTCAAAAGATATAAGTGAAGCACATAGAGTATTCTAATAATTTCCGAATCATGTGTGTCTCGCTCAAAAGGTGTGTACAGCAAGGATGATTGTGGAAAACTAACAAATAAATACTCAAATAATACAAGTCGCTCCAAGCAAAACACATATCATGTGGTAAATAAAAATATAGCTCCAAGTAAAGTTACTGATGGAAGTAGACGAAAGAGGGGATGCCTTCCGGGGCATCCCCAAGATTTGGCTTTTAGGTGTCCTTAGATTATCATGGGGTTCAATGGGCATCCCCAAGCTTAGGCTCTTGCTACTCCTTGTTCCATAATCCATCAAATCTTTCACCCAAAACTTGAAAACTTAACAACACAAAACTTAAAGTAGAAAATCTCATGAGCTCCGTTAGCGAAAGAAAACAAAACACCACTTCAAGGTACTGTAATGAACTCATTATTTATTTATATTGGTGTTAAACCTAATGTATTCCAACTTATCCATGGTTTATAAACTATTTTACTAGGCATAGATTCATCAAAATAAGCGAACAACACACGAAAAAAGAATCTGTCAAAAACAGAACAGTGTGTAGTAATCTGTAGCTAATGCAAGATCTGGAACCCCAAAAATTCTAAAATAAATTTCTGGACGTGAGGAATTTATCTATTAACCATTTTCAAAAATAATTAACTAAATAAAACTTTCCAAATAAAAATGGCAGCAATTCTTGTGAGCACTAAAGTTTCTGTTTTTTACAGCAAGATTAAAAAGACTTTCCCCAAGTCTTCCCAACGGTTCTACTTGGCACAAACACTAATTAAACACAAAAAACACAACCAAAACAGAGGCTAGATAAATTATTTATTACTAAACAGGAGAAAAAAAAATCAAGGAATAAAAATAAAATTGGGTTGCCTCCCAACAAGCGCTATCGTTTAACGCCCCTAGCTAGGCATAAAAGCAAGGATAGATCTAGGTATTGCCATCTTTGGTAGACAATCCATAAGTGGCTCTCATAATAGATTCATAAGGTAATTTTATTTTATTTTTAGGGAAGTGTTCCATGCCTTTCCTTAACGGAAATTGGAATCTAATATTCCCTTCCTTCATATCAATAATTGTACAAATCGTTCTAAAGAAAGGTCTACCAAGAATAATAGGACATGAAGGATTGCAATCTATGTCAAGAACAATAAAATCTATGGGCACATAATTCCTATTTGCAACAATAAGAACATCATTAATTCTCCCCATAGGTTTCTTAATAGTGGAATCCGCAAGGTGCAAGTTTAAAGAGCAATCATCAAAATCACGGAAACCTAGCAAATCACACAAAGTCTTTGGAATCGTGGAAACACTAGCACCCAAATCACACAAAGCATAGCATTCATGATCTTTAATTTTAATTTTAATAGTAGGTTCCCACTCATCATAATGTTTAGTAAAAGCTTTATTTTGACTATAAGCATGAGGAGAATTTACCACGGATTGCAACAAGGAAATACAATCTATCAAAGAGCAATTGTCATAATCAAATTCCTTGAAATACAAAATAGTGGGTTCATTAATATTTAAAGTTTTGGCTTCTTCAATCCCACTTTTAACAATTTTAGCATAAAGATCTAAAGGCTCTGAATTTTTGGGAAGCCGTCTAGGTAAAGGTGGATCATATTCAGTCCCATCATTATCAAGATTCATACTGCAAAACAAATATTTAATAGGGGACACATCAATAACTTTTAGATCTTCATCATGGAAACTAGAAGAACACGCTTTTATAAAGTAATCTTTCTTAGCACGCATCCTAGCGGTTCTTTCTTTGCACTTATCAATGGAAATTCTCATGGCTTTGAGAGACTCATTGATATCTTGCTTAGGTGGAATAGATCTAAGTTTCAAATAATCAACTTCAAGAGAAATTCTATCAACGTTCCTAGCCAACTCATCGATCTTAAGCAATTTTTCTTCAATCAAAGCATTGAAATTCTTTTGCGAAGTAATAAATTCTTTAATATTAGATTAAAAATCAGAGGGCATATTATTATAATTTCCATAAGAATTATTGTAGGAATTACCATTAATTATTAGAGGAATTACTAGGATACGGCCTAGGATTAAAGTTTCCTCTATACGCGTTGTTACCAAAATTATTCCTACCAACAAAATTCACATCCATAGATTCATTATTATTCTCAATCAAAGTAGACAAAGTCATATCATTAGGATCAAAAGAAACACTTTTATTAGCAAATAATTTCATAAGTTCATCCATCTTTCCACTCAAAACATTAATTTCTTCTATCGCATGCACTTTCTTATTAGTAGATCTTTCAGTGTGCCATTGAGAATAATTAACCATAATATCTAGGAGTTTAGTAGCCTCTCCTAAAGTGATTTCCATAAAAGTTCCTCTCGCGGCCGAATCTAAAAGATTTCTAGAAGCAAAATTCAACCCGGCATAATTTTTTTGTATAATTATCCAAAAATTCAAACCATGTGTAGGGCAATTACGTATCATTAATTTCATCCTCTCCCAAGCTTGTGCAACATGTTCATGATCAAGTTGCTTCAAATTCATAATATCATTTCTAAGAGAGATGATCTTAGTAGGAGGAAAATACTTAGAGATAAAAGCATCTTTGCACTTATTCCACGAATCAATACTATTTTTAGGCAAAGATGAAAACCAAGCTTTAGCATGATCTCTAAGCGAAAAAGGAAATAGCTTCAATTTAACAATATCATTATCCACATCTTTCTTATTTTGCATATCACATAAATCAACGAAGCTATTCAGATGGGTAGCGGCATCTTCACTAGGAAGGCCGGCGAATTGATCTTTCATGACAAGATTCAACAAAGCAGCATTGATTTCACAAGATTTAGTATCGGTAAGAGGAGCAATCGGAGTGCTAAGGAAATCATTGTTGTTGGTATTGGTGAAGTCACACAATTTAGTATTATCTTGAGCCATCGTGACAAGCAAGCAGTCCAACACACAAGCAAACAAGAGACGGGCAAAAAGAGGCAAATAGAGAAAGAGAGGGAGGATGGAGAGAGAGCGCGAGTAAAACGGCAAGGGTGAAGTGGGGGTGAGGAAAACGAGAGGCAAATGGCAAATAATGTAATGCGGGAGATAAGGGTTTGTGATGGGTACTTGGTATGTCTTGACTTGCAACGGCGCCACAAGTGACTCGTTGTCGGGAGTCAAATCTTGACCTGTCTTGCGCGAACCTCCCTGGCAACGGCGCCATAAATCCTTCTTGCTACCTCTTGAGCACTTGCGTTGGTTTTCCCTTGAAGAGGAAAGGGTGATGCAGCAAAGTAGCATAAGTATTTCCCTCAGTTTTTGAGAACCAAGGTATCAATCCAGTAGGAGGCCGCGCACAAGTCCCTCGCACCTACACAAACAAATAAATCCTCGCAACCAACGTGATAAGGGGTTGTCAATCCCTACACGGTCACTTACGAGAGTGAGATCTGATAGATATGATAAGATAATATTTTTGGTATTTTTATGGTAAAGATGCAAAGTAAAATAAATGGCAAAGGAAATCACTAAGTATTGGAAGATTAATATGATGGAAGATAGACCCGGGGGCCATAGGTTTCACTAGTGGCTTCTCTCAAGAGCATAAGTATTTACGGTGACTGTTGAGCAATTGACAGAATTGAGCATAGTTATGAGAATATCTAGGTATGATCATGTATATAGGCATCACGTCCGAGACAAGTAGACCGACTCCTGCCTCCATCTACTACATTACTCCACACATCGACTGCTATCCAGCATGCATCTAGAGTATTAAGTTCAAGAGAACAGAGTAACACTTTAAGCAAGATGACATGATGTAGAGGGATAAACTCATGCAATATGATATAAACCCCATATTGTTATCCTCGATGGCAACAATACAATACGTGCCTTGCTGCCCCTACTGTCACTGGGAAAGGACACCGCAAGATTGAACCCAAAGCTAAGCACTTCTCCCATTGCAAGAAAGATCACTCTAGTAGGCCAAACCAAACTAATAATTCGAAGAGACTTGCAAAGATAACCAATCATACATAAAAGAATTCAGAGAAGATTCAAATATTGTTCATAGATAAACTTGATCATAAACCCACAATTCATCGGTCTCAATAAACACACCGCAAAAGAAGATTACATCGAATAGATCTCCACAAGAGAGGGGGAGAACTTTGTATTGAGATCCAAAAAGAGAGAAGAAGCCATCTAGCTAATAACTATGGACCCGTAGGTCTGAAGTAAACTACTCACACTTCATCGGAGAGGCTATGGTGTTGATGTAGAAGCCCTCCGTGATCGATGCCCCCTCCGGAGGAGCTCCGAAAAAGGCCCCAATATGGGATCTTGTGGATACAGAAAGTTACGGTAGTGGAATTAGGGTTTTTGCTCCGTATCTGGTAGTTTGGGGGTACGTAGGTATATATAGGGGGAAGGAGTACGTCGGTGGAGCAACAGTGGGCCCACGAGGGTGGAGGGCGCGCCTGGGGGGCAGGCGTGCCCCCTACCTCCTGCCTTCCTCGTTGATTGCTTGACGTAGGGTCCAAGTGCTCTGGATCATGTTTGTTTCAAAAATCACGTTCCCGAAGGATTCATTCCGTTTGGACTCCGTTTGATATTCTTTTTCTGCGAAACCCTAAAATAGGCAAAAAGCAGCAATTCTGGGCTGGGCCTCCGGTTAATAGGTTAGTCCCAAAAATAATATAAATTATAGATACGTTGGAGACGTATCAATCTTTATCGATTGTACCGTAATGACAACATACGTTATTCTCTTTATCATCGGTATGTTACTTGCCCGAGATTCGATCATCGGTATCTTCATACCTAGTTCAATCTCATTATCGGCAGGTCTCTTTACTCGTTCCATAATGCATCATCCCTCAACAAACTTATTAGTCACATTGCTTGTAAGGCTTATCATGACGTGCATTACCGAGAGGGCCCAGAGATACCTCTCCGATACTCGGAGTGACAAATCCTAATCTCGATCTATTGCAACCCAACAAACACCTTCGGAGATACCTGTAGAGCATCTTTATAATCACCTAGTTATGTTGTGACTTTTGATATCACACAAGGTATTCCTCCGGTATTCGGGAGTTGCATAATCTCATAGTCGAAGGAATATGTATTTGACATGAAGAAAGCTATAGCAATAAAGCTGAACAATCAACATGCTAAGCTAATGGATGGGTCTTGTCCATCAAATCATTCTCCTAATGATGTGATCCCATTCATCACATGATAACACATGTCTATGGCTAGGAAAATTAACCATCTTTGATTAACAAGCTAGTCTAGTAGAGCCTTACTAGGGACACTGTGTTTTGTCTATGTATCCACACATGTATCAAGTTTCCGGTTAATACAATTCTAGCATGAATAATAAACATTTATCATAATATAAGGAAATATAAATAAGAACTTTATTATTGCCTCTAGGGCATATTTCCTTCAGTCTCGCACTTGCACTAGAGTCAATAATCTAGATTACATTGTAATGATTCTAACACCCATGGAGTCTTGGTATTGATCATGTTTTGCTCGTGGAAGAGGCTTAGTCAATGGGTCTGCCACATTCTGATCCGTATGCATTTTGCAAATCTCTATGTCTCCCTCCTTGACTTGATCACGGATTGAGTTGAAGCGTCTCTTGATGTGTTTGGTTCTCTTGTAAAAACTGGATTCCTTCACCAAGGCAATTGCTCCAGTATTGTCACAAAAGATTTTCATTGGACCCGATGCACTAGGTATTACACCTAGATCGGATATGAACTCCTTCATCCAGACTCCATTCACTGCTTCCGAAGCAGCTATGTACTCCGCTTCACACGTAGATCCCGCCACGATGCTTTGCTTGGAACTGCACCAACTGACATCTCCATCATTCAATATAAATACATATCCGGTTTGTGACTTAGAGTCACCTGGATTAGTGTCAAAGATAGCATCGACGTAACCATTTATGACAAGCTCTTTGTCACCTCCATAAACGAGAAACATATCCTTAGTCCTTTTTAGGTACTTCAGGATGTTCTTGACCGATGTCCAGTGATCCACTCCTGGATTACTTTGGTACCTCCATGCAAGACTTATATCAAGGCACACATCAGGTCTGGTACACATCATAGCATACATGATAGAACCTATGGCTGAGGCATAGGGAATGACTTTCATTTTCTCTCTATCTTCTGCAGTAGTCGGGCATTGAGTCTGACTCAACTTCACACACAGGCAAGAACCCTTTCTTTGTCTGATCCATTTTTAACTTATTAAAAACTTTATCAAGGTATGAGCTTTGTGAAAGTCGAATTAAGCATCTTGATCTATCTCTATAGATCTTGATGCCCAATAGATAAGCAGCTTCACCGAGGTATTTCCTTGAAAAACTCTTATTCAAGTATCCTTTTATGCTATACAGAAATTCTATATCATTTCCAATCAACAATATGCCATCTACATATAATATTACAAATGCTACAGAGCTCCCACTCACTTTCTTGTAAATATAGGCTTCTCCGAAAGTCTGTATAAAACCATATGCTTTGATCACACTATCAAAGCATATATTCCAACTCCGAGATACTTGCACCAGTCCATAAATGGATCGCTGGAGCTTGCACACTTTGTTAGCACCTTTAGGATCGACAAAACCTTCTGGTTGCATCATATACAACTCTTCTTTAAGAAATCCATTAAGGAATGCAGTTTTGACGTCCATTTGTCAGATTTCATAATCATAAAATGCGGCAATTGCTAACATGATTCGGACAGACTTAAGCATCGCTACGGGTGCGAAAGTCTCATCATGGTCAACTCCTTGAACTTGTCGAAAACCTTTTGCGACAGGTCGAGCTTTGTAGACAGTGACATTACCGTCAGCGTCAGTCTTCTTCTTGAAGATCCATTTATTTTCTATGGCTTGCCGATCATCGGGCAATTCAACCAAAGTCCATACTTTGTTCTCATACATGGGTGCCAGCTCAGATTTCATGGCCTCAAGCCATTTTTGCGGAATCTGGGCTCATCATCGCTTCCTCATAGTTCGTACGTTAGTCATGGTCTAGTAACATGACTTCCAGAGAAGGATTACCGTGCCACTCTGGTGTGGAACGTACTCTGGTTGACCTACGAGGTTCGGTAGTAACTTGATCTGAAGTTTCATGATTATTATCATTAGCTTCATCTCTAGTTAGTGTAGGCATCACCAGAACTGATTTATGTGATCAGCTACATTCCAATTCGAGAGAAGGTACAATTACCTCATCAAGTTCTACTTTCCTCCCACTCACTTCTTTTGAGAGAAACTCCTTATCCGGAAAGGATCCTTTGTTAGCAACAAAGATCTTGCCTTCGGATCTGTGATAGAAGGTGTACCCAACAATTTCTTTTGGGTATCCTATGAAGACGCACTTCTCCAATTTGGGTTCAAGCTTATCAGGCTGAAACTTTTTCACATAAGCATCGCAACCCCAAACTTTAAGAATCAGCAGCTTAGGTTTCTTGCCTAACCATAGTTCATACGGTGTCGTCTCAACGGATTTAGATGGTGCCCTATTTAAAGTGAATGGAACTATCTCTAATGCATAACCCCAAAATGATAGCAGTAAATTAGTAAGATACATCATAGATCGCACCATATCTAATAAAGTACGGTTACGACATTCGGACACACCATTATGTTGCGGTGTTCTAGGTGGCATGAGTTGTGAAACTATTCCACATTGTTTTAAATGAAGGCCAAACTCGTAACTCAAATATTCGCCTCCTTGGTCCGATCGTAAAAACTTTATTTTCTTGTTACGATGATTCTCCACTTCACTCTGAAATTCTTTGAACTTTTGAAATCTTTCAGACTTGTTTTCATTAAGTAGATATACCCATATCTACTCAAATCATCTGTGAAGGTCGGAAAATAACGATACCTGCCGCAAGCCTCAACACTCATCGGACTGCATACATCGGTAAGTATTATTTCCAATAAGTTAGTGGCTCACTCCATTGTTCCAGAGAACGGAGTTTTAGTCATCTTGCCCATGAGGCATGGTTCGCAAGCATCAAATGATTCATAATCAAGTGATTCCAAAAGTACATCTGCATGGAGTTTGTTCCTGCGCTTTACACCAACATGACCTAAACGGCAGTGCCACAAATATGTTGCACTATCATTATCAACTTTGCATCTTTTGGCATCAATATTATGAATATGTGTATCACCACGATCGAGATTCAACAAAAATAGACCACTCTTCAAGGGTGCATGACCATCAAATATATTACTCATATAAATAGAACAACCATTATTCTCTGATTTAAATGAATAACCGTCTCGCATCAAACAAGATGCAGATATAATGTTCATGCTCAACGCTGGCACCAAATAACAATTATTTAGATCTAAAACTAATCCCGAAGGTAGATGTAGAGGTAGCATGCCGACGGCGATCACATCGACCTTGGAACCATTCCCGATGCGCATCGTCGCCTTGTCCTTAGCCAATCTTCGTTTAATCCGCAACCCCTATTTTGAGTTGCAAATATGAGCAACAGAACTAGTATCAAATACCCAGGCGCTACTACCATCATTAGTAAGGTACACATCAATAACATGTATATAGAATATACCTTTTTTCACTTTGCCATCCTTGTTATCCGCCAAATTCTTGGGACAGTTCCGCTTTCAGTGACCAGTCCCTTTGCAGTAGAAGCACTCAGTTTCAGGCTTGGGTCCAGACTTGGGCTTCTTCCCGGGAGTGACAACTTACTTGCCATTGTTCTTGAAGTTCCCCTTCTTTCCCTTTCCCTTTTTGTCAGGGATATAGCCCGCGGTGTAACCCGGCCGGATGTATGACCCGGCCGAACTTGGCGACTCACTGGTGATCCGCCCTGACCCGACGACTCACTAGTAACCCGTCCAGAGTGGGAGACTCATTGGTGACCCGGTAGGCGGGTTAGAGGAGCAAGAAGACCTGGTGGCCCAGAAGGTGGTTCATGGAAGGCCGACTCATATTATGGTGGGCCGGCTTGAGAAGGAAGGCATAAGGAGTTTTCCCTTTCATGGGAAGCAAGACTAGGATTCCACTTGTAATAGAGTAGTCCTAGTCCTACTAGGACTCCACATGTAATCCGCCCCTCCAACTTATATAAGGAGGGGCAGGGCATCCCAAGAGAGACAAGTTTCACAAGTTGAGGCACACAAATCAATATCTCTCGAGATAGAGGTAGCAAAAGAGCACCCTTGTAATCGTGAGCATCACCATGATCAATATCAATGAAGCAGGATATATGCTTTTACCTCCACTGTGAGGGGCCGAACCTAGGAAAAATCTCGCGTCTCTCGTCGCACTCAACCCCTCTCAAGCTACCACATAAATGCGTTGGCCTCATGACTAAGTCCTCACACTAAGTACATCTGCCGTGACAAATCCATGACAGTTGGCGCCCACCGTGGGGCCTGCGCACGGTGGTGTTGAATTCTTGGAGGGCATTTTCCCAGGGATCTAGAAGTTCCGCCCGTCTCATCAGGAAGTTCCGCCTGGCTTATCAAAAAGTTTCGTCCGGCTCGTCGGAAAGTTCCGGCCGCCTCGTCAAAAAATTCTATCTGGCTTATCGAAAAAGGTCCGGCCGGCTTGTTGGAAAGTTCCGACCGGCTCATCAAAAAGTTGTCTGGCTCAACGAAAGGTTCTGTCGGCTAGTCGAAAAGTTCTGTCTGAATCGCCAAAGAGTTCCGACCGCTTCGATGAAATGTTTCGTCTGAATCGCCAAAGAGTTCCGACTTGTACAAAAAAAGGGACCCGAAGGATTCCTTCTGAGCCGCCCGGTGCTGCACTTTAGACCGCTAGCTTTGTCGTTGTTGAGACGACCCCACGACGGATAATTTCTGTCTTAACATATCAGGTGAAATCCATCCGGTATATTTTTATATTACATATTGATTTCTTTAAAAGAGCAGTCACTCTGGCTGTGATATGTTTTAATGCAGGACAATTGTTCACTTCAAGAGTGATGATCATGTCATGGATATATAGTTTGCGCCATCATTATCATGCGCTAGCATCTGACCATGCCATAATTCTCAATGAATGTATGTACAAACCACTATCTCTACGGTCCAATCTACATCAACATGATGGGGTTAGCTCGCCCATTTGCACCGGCTTACAACGTTGCGACCGACTCATCTGTCTGTGCCGCCTCTGATGCTGCGGTTGTCTTTACTGTCCGCCCCCCGCGGTCTGGTCTACATCAACACACTGGAGCTACACCTGTCTGCACAAGCTGCTTATTGAATCCAAACAAGTCACTGCTCTGGTGGCCCGTTCTATTCGAACAACACTTGAGCTAATGATATATTACAAGCTTCTGCCTACACGAGATGGCTCAATGGACAGGCACAGAAGTTGCCAGCACTGTGTTTTGTTTAACTTCAACAACCAGCTGGGATGAGCCGCTGGCCGGATTACTGACACAAATCACATGGGGTCATTTATAACCCGCCACGGTCGACCTCAAGTTTCCATGGATTCACATAGCGTTATCAATGCCAACAATATGCAATGAGTGTTGCGAAGATCATTAAATCGCCACCTTGCTTCCAGCTTCAACATATTCCAGCGTTCCGATGTTCAACAATATGTCAGTTTTGTAACACAGTCAAGCATGGAGAATCTCAAGCAAACTCCTCGAGTCATCTTGAGACTCGGGGGCTACAATGACATGGCTTAGCAAATTTTGCCAATTTAAGAAAATTCAAGAACCCCAGGTAATTGGAGGGAAAATAACCCGGTCCCGGAGGCTACTGCCACATTGGTGCAAATTTAAAAGGCCATCAAAAATTTCTGACTTAAAAAGAAGAATTCTGGGTTATCAGGAAAGATTTTGGTTCAAAATCTGGTTCAAGGGAAATTTGTCTCCCACAAATCTTTGAAGCTCTCAATATCCGGTTTAAAATCCCGGCTCAAGAAGAAATTTTTCTCTCGCAAAGTTCGAGTTCTGAGAAAAACTAAGGGTTGCCAAAGAGAACTTGCCGCCATGATGCGCGGTTCAAACATGGGTATCCTGCTTTATTGGCTTATCTTATTGCAGATCACTTGGGGGCTACCTGCTCAATGAGCATAGCTGTGCTTACCCTCTTGGCCCGTCTTACACGCCTTGTTACAAATTGCACGGGGGCTCTTGCTCATTGAGCATAGCTGTGACTACCCTCTTGATCCGTCTTGCACGCGTTGTTACAAATTACATGGGGGCTTCCTGCTCACCGAGCATATCTGTGACTACCCTTTGATCTGGCTTATACGCCTTGTTGCAAACGGCTTGGGGGTTTTCTGCTCAAGTTAAAGGTTGCCAAAGAGAACTTGCTACAATGTGCAGTTCAAACATAGGTAACCTGCCTTGATGGCTTATGATAGGTCACTTGGGGGCTTCCTGTTCAATGAACATAGCTATATTTACCCTTTTGATCGGCTTGGATGCCAGGTGTATTCACCAAAACTTCCGGTTATGCTGCCTTTGTATGTCGGCCACTCCACCCAGGTAACCCTGGAATGACCCGCCGTACTCTTGATAGTCAATTTTATAAAGATCCAAAACTTGTAGAAGTTAAAATGGCAGTTGGTCATGTGAGGCCCGGTTTACAGGTTTGAATAAAGGATAAACTCAGCGGCTGTGCGACCCTTTGAACAACACTTGATATTGAGGTTTGGCAGCCTATGAACGCCTTGTTTTTTCTGATTTGTTATGTTCTTACATTGTTTTGGGTTCATATCCTTGTACCATATTGACATATGGTTTGGAACGATTCAGTCCATGTAGCCTTAATCCTTATGAGTCATATTTGAGCATATCTGGGGTTTTGATAACCCGTTCAGGCTTTGGATGTTAAGTCGCCAGTATACTTGGACTGCACAATTGGAAGTGATGTGTTATAAGTCTTTGGGTGATCACCCTCACTGGATGTGGTGATGTAAGCCAGCAAGTTGAGCCAATTTTTCCAAGCCATGTAGCCTTGATTCTATGACTGATATTTGAGAGTGTTGGGTTAATAACTCGCCCTGATAGTGGACGTTAAGTCACCGGGATATTTTTGCCTTGCGCAATCAAACTGATGATATTTCCTAACTCTGGGTTGATACTGGCTCCGGATTATAATTATCAAAGCATTACCATGGTGTCTATCCATAGGTAGGTCTTTCAATAATTGTATGAATATTTGTGGTTTGACAACCCTCTCTAGCTTTGGACGTTAACTCGCCAGTACACTTTGAATTGCGCCATTGGAATCGTGAGCTTATAAATCTTTGGGTTGTCACCCTCACTGGATATGCTGATATAAGTCGGCAATATGAGCCAATTCTATAGGTATGTTTTCTTGGTTATATGAGTATGCGAGGTTTGATAACCCGCCTGGGCTTTGGATTTTAAGTCGCCTGTATATTTTGGCTTGAATGGCCTTGCTTAGTCTTTTCAGTAATTACATAAGACTATATTATGTTTGGGTTGTTACTGGCCCTGGCTTTTGATGTTAAGTCGCCAGGGCATATGTTGTTCAAATTTTTTGTAGGACATGCAGAGTTTTACACATAAGAATACTGCTATTGAATACTTACATTTAAGCCCATCATTTGGCCATCTGAAGTTATTGTTGGGTTATCCAGCTTCGGTTTATATTGCTCCATATTGAGTTTATTGAGGCTATAAGACGCCAAAGTGATCTTTTCAAAAAATGGACATGTCTATTAGCCGTCATGGATGGGGTTATCAATTCTTGATTTCTACAAAGACTATATGGCGCCGAGTTACAAAAATCCCGGAGTACAATGGATGCGAATTAAGTCGCCATCGGTTAAGAGCCGCCGGATATTTAACTCCAGATTATTTTATCTTTAATAGCCAAACTTGGCTAGATTTTTGTTATGATTGTCACAACCAGTATTGAATGATTGAGGTTTGCATACTGGATTATATTTAATAGCTAAACATGGCTGGATTTTTTATGGTTGTCATAACCAGTATTGAATGATTGAGGCTTTCCAATCGGGTTATATTATTCAAATCTTAAATAGCCAACATGGCTGGATTTTTATCATGGTTATCAGTAACCAATATTATTATTGAAGATTTCAAAGCCGTTTCAGAGCAATGGTTATCATTTATTTATCCAAGAGAACCGGTTCACAACAGAGAGCATGGTTCAATATTGAATATGCAAAGACTTTTCGTGATATCATCCGGACAATGTATATGGCTGTATTTAGTCCCGAGCCGCTGCAGGCATATGACCCGGCACTTGGGGGCTACATTATTCAAATAAAGATTACATCAAGTATGCAAGTCCCATGTCACTGTAGCCATGCAACATGGCACTTGGGGGCTAATGCAAAGTCATTTTTAACTTGCCTCATTGAAGACCCGACCCATCACATGGTGATGAGCTGGACCTTGGGGGCTACTAATTTCTCCTGTCAAAATCGATATAATCATATATGCAGAAGTCCCTGCTCGTTATTGCATAATGACCCGACCCTTGGGGGCTACACTGGTTGAAGTTTTATAAAGCATAAGACAGTTATCATGTCCCGGGTTGCTGCACGCAAGACAACCTGGCACTTGGGGGCTACATCGCTCAATTGTTTCAACAAATTATAAGGTCTAGACTAAAGACCCGGCCATCAAATATTGATGAGCCGGCCCTTGGGGGCTACATAAGTTTAATACAAAGCATTCAGTCTATGACTGGTCATTCAGATGAACTGCCCGTTTTCCCAAAGTTGGAGCATTTATATTGAAGCAAGTCTTAAAACCTTCACTACATTCCCCTCTTAAGACTTGGGGCTAGAGGATGTATAAGGGAAATACATCTGTTTTCGGGTTTGAGCAAACCAGGTATTGTCGGCGTTCTGGGAACGGGGGTCCCCAGACTTGCCTACCTGCAGCCCACAGCGGCCTTGTATGGCCCATCTTCACCAGCAAACACTCAAGACCCTTGCGAGGGGCGAAGCATCGCGAGGCGGACGATGCAAGACCTCCTCAGGGGAGGCCTTACCAGGCTGGCTTGCGAGGGGTGGAGAGATCAAGGCAAGGGACACCTCATGAGGTTTCTATGACGCAAGCCATGACGATTGGAGCCAGGCGGGCGCCCGCGCGCGCAGTGTCCTCGTTTCATCTTTGGTGCTAAAGAGGCAAGCACAGGTGAGGAGTCCCGAGGCATCAGGAAAAGGTTTCCATATTGGTGCAACAAGACCAAGACCAGCAGGACAGCAGGACGGAGGTCACATGGAGCCCAAGACGGCGTCACCACCAGAGCCTTTGGCATGCAAAGACCATCCTTTGTTAGGATAGCTTGTACTAGCTCCCCCCTTCAAATTGGTTGTTGTGGGATCCCTTCCCGCCTAATATTTGGGAAGAGGACCCGGGCCTCTATATATAGGACTAGCCACCACCGTAGGGAGGCATCTGATCTTGGACTAGATTCATTCCACCAAAGCCACCACACTCAACAAGAACAAGAGCACCTCTCCTCAGGAGGCTGTTCTTCCCATGTAACTGTTCATCCTCAGCCCAAGAGGCAATCCACCACACCGCACTAGAGTAGGATATCACACCACATCGGTGGCCCGAACCAGTATAAACTCTTGTGTCTCCTGTTCCTTGGGTTCGTCGAGCTAGGCCGTGAGAACATGATGTGTGCGAGCTAGAGGGGGGAGAGATCTTCGTGCGCACCCTAGTGTTCGAACCTCAAGTGTTTTGCCGAAACCCGAAATCTGACATTTGGCGCGACAGGTAGGGGTGCGCTGAAGCTTTCCCCTTTGTCAATCCACGCTTCGCCACTCCACCAAGCTCATGGCCGACGCTTGCCGGGCCCGCGCTGAGCGCCGGGCCGCCCTCGCCACCCATGTCGCTCAGATCGCCCCTCTCAGCGGGCCTCCCCGTCGTTCTCTGTCACCCGCCGCAAATGCCTCCACCGGCCCGGCGGCAAACGAGCAGCAAGCCTCCTGACTGCACCCCTCCGTGCGGCGAGACGGCCGCACTGCCACCCCGTCGCTGACTCCGGCCGTCTGATCGTCTCACGCTCGCCGTGCACCTACGGACGCGCAGACCGCGCTGCTCATGGCACACAAGCTCCTGCGCTACCGCTCGGTCGACGAACTCTATGAGGACTGGTTGGACCGCATCGCCGAGCTCGTCAGCGCCGCGGGGGGGGGGGGGCTCTCCTGCACCATCCCTCTCGCTGCCTCGCCCACCCCCGGCTGCGGGCGATGTGGCTCACGGAGCGCCTCCGGCCCCTCCACACCAAGATGGCACCCTCGCGCCGAGACGCGTGGCTCATGGAGCGCCTCCGCCTCCTCCGCCTCAAGACGGCGTCCTCGCTCCAAGATGCGTGGTCCCACGGTGTGATCCATGATACGTCTCCATCGTATCTACTTTTCCAAACACTTTTGCCCTTGTTTTGGACTCTAACTTGCATGATTTGAATGGAACTAACCCGGACTGACGCTGTTTTCAAAAGAATTGCCATGGTGTTATTTATGTGCATAAACAAAAGTTCTCGGAATGACCAGAAACTTCACGGAACGTCTATTTGGAAATAATAAAAAAATCCTTGCAAAAGATGAAGAGCAGGGGCCCACACCCTAGCCACGAGGGTGGGGGCGCGCACCCCTACCTCATGGGCCCCCTGGAGCTTCTCCGACCTCAACTCCAACTATATATTTGCTTTCGGGGAGAAAAAAATCAGAGAGAAGGATTCATCGCGTTTTACGATACAGAGCCGCCGCCAAGCCCTAAAACCTCTCGGGAGGGCTGATCTGGAGTCCGTTTGGGGCTCCGGAGAGTGGAATCCGTCGCCATCGTCATCATCAACCTTCCTCCATCACCAATTTCATGATGCTCACCGCCGTGCATGAGTAATTCCATCATAGGCTTGCTGGATGGTGATTGGTTGGATGAGATTTATCATGTAATCGAGTTAGTTTTGTTAGGGCTTGATCCCTAGTATCCACTATGTTCTGAGATTGATGTTGCTATGACTCTGCTATTCTTAATGCTTGTCACTAGGGCCCGAGTGCCATGATTTCAGATCTGAACCTATTATGTTTTCATCAATATATGAGAGTTCTTGATCCTATCTTGCAAGTCTATAGTCACCTACTATGTGTTATGATCCGGCAACCCTGAACCAACAATAATCAGGATACTTACCGGTGATGACCGTAGTTTGAGGAGTTCATGTATTCACTATGTGTTAATGCTTTGGTCCGATACTCTATTAAAAGGAGGCCTTAATATCCCTTAGTTTCCATTAGGACTCCGCTGCCATGGGAGGGTATGACAAAAGATGTCATGCAAGTTCTTTTTCCATAAGCACGTATGACTATATTTGGAATACATGCCTACATTGCATTGATGAATTGGAGCTAGTTCCGTGTCACCCTAGGTTATGACTGTTACATGATGAACCGCATCCGACATAATTCTCTATCACCGATCCATTGCCTACGAGCTTTCCATATATTGTTCTTTGCTTATTTACTTTTCTGTTGCTATTGCTATCATCACTACAAAATACCAAAAACACTACTTTTGCTACCGTTACCTTTTGCTGCCGTTACCACTACTATCATATTACTTTGCTACTAAACACTTTGCTGCAGATATTAAGTTTCCAGGTGTGGTTGAATTGACAACTCAGCTGCTAATACTTGAGAATATTATTTGGCTCCCCTTGTGTCGAATCAATAAATTTGGGTTGAATACTCTACCCTCGAAAACTGTTGCGATCCCCTATACTTGTGGGTTATCAAGACTATTTTCTGGCGCCGTTGCCAGGGAGCATAACTCTATTCTTTGAGTCACTTGGGACTTATATATGCTTATCACTATGAAGAACTTGAGATATCCAAACACCAAGATTTATCCCTCAACTACGAGGGGAGGTAAGGAACTGCGATCTAGCTCTGCACTTGATTCACCTTCTGTTTTGAGTAAGCTTGCGACACCTAAACCTGCTTTTGCTATTCGTTCTGATATGTCGCATGTTATTGATGATGCCACTTCTGCTATGCATGATACTTATGATGAAACTACTTCTATGCTTGATACTACTGTGCCACTTGGTGAATTTCTTGATGAACAACTTGCTAGGGTTAGAGAGAATGAAATTATTGAAACTGATAGTATTGATGAAAGTGATGATGAAGACTCTTCCCCTAATAAATATGAATCTCCTGTTATTCCTGAGGGTTATGTTTTTGAAAAGGAAGCTGGTTTAGCTATTTTAGCTTGCAAATATAGATACGAGCTCAAGAGGTTATTAGCTAAATGGAAGCAGCAATCTCTTAATGCTAGAATGAAACCTGACCCTGCTTTTGCTACTTCACCTATCTGTGTTACCGATAAGGATTATGAATTCTCTGTTGATCCTGATATAATTACTTTGGTTGAATCTGATCCTTTTCATGGCTATGAATCTGAAACTGTTGTGGCACATCTTACTAAATTAAATGATATAGCCACCCTGTTCACTAATGATGAGAGAACTCGTTACTTTTATATCCTTAAAATATTTCCGTTCTCATTGAAGGGTGATGCTAAGATATGGCTTAATTCTCTGGATCCTGGTTGTGTGCATAGTCCCCAGGATATGATTTATTACTTCTCTGCTAAATATTTCCCTGCTCATAAGAAACAAGCTTCTTTGAGGGATATATATAATTTTGTGCAAATTGAAGAAGAGAGTCTCCCACAAGCTTGGGGAGGCTTCTCCAATTACTTAATGCTTTGCCTGATCATCCTCTTAAGAAAAATGAAATACTTGATATCTTTTATAACGGACTAACTGATGCTTCCAGAGATTACCTAGATAGTTGTGCTGGTTCTATTTTCAGGGAAAGAACACCGGATGAAGGTGAAATTCTATTGAATAATATGTTGACAAATGAAAATAATTGGACACTTCCTGAGCCAGCTCCTGAGCCTATTCCTAAACCAACTCCGAAGAAAAGAGGTATTCTATTTCTCAGTCCTGAAGATATGCAAGAGGCAAAGAAATCTATGAAAGAAAAAGGTATTAAAGCTGAAGATGTTAAGAATTTACCTCCTATTGAAGAAATACACGGTCTTAATTTACTGCCTATTGAAGAAACATATGATGTTAATCCATTACCTATTGAAGAAATACATGGTCTTGATAACCCGACACAGGTAGTAAAGGTAAACTCTCTCTATAGATATGATAAAGCTGAAATCCCATTTACTAAGTTTGCTAGCCCATGCTTAGATGAGTTTGATAATTTTATGGTTAAGCAAGAAGACTTCAATGCTTATTTTGGTAGACAATTGAAATACAATTCAAATATGCTTGAACACTTGGGTGATTATATGGCTAATGTCAAAGGTGAACTTAAACTTATTAGTAAGCACGCTTCTATGGTTACCACTCAATGAATTGAATAGTAAGAATAATGATAATGTTGTTAGAGTTATGATGCTAAAACACAATCTGGTAATGAACCTGAAACTAGTGATAATGTTAATGATAATGTTCATGATGATGCTCAACCTAGTAATGATAATGATATAGAAATTGAACCTGCTGTTGATCTTGATAATCCACAATCAAAGAATCAACGTTATGATAAGAAAGACTTTGTTGCTAGGAAACATGGTAAAGAAAGAGAGCCTTGGGTTCAAAAACCCATGCCTTTTTCCTCCCAAACCATCCAAGAAAAAGGATGATGAGTATTTTGAGCGCTTTGCGGAAATGATTAGACCTATCTTTTTTGCGTATGCGATTAACTGATATGCTCAAAATGAATACTTATGCTAAGTATATGAAAGAAATTGTTAGAAATAAAAGAAAGATACCGGAAGCTGAAATTTCCACCATGCTTGCTAATTATACTTTTAAAGGTGGAATACCTAAGAAACTAGGAGATCCCGGAGTACCAACTATACCATGCTCCATTAAAAGAAATTATGTTAAAACTGCTTTATGTGATCTTGGAGCCGGTGTTAGTGTTATGCCTCTTTCTTTATATCGTAGACTTGATTTGAATAAGTTGACACCTACTGAAATATCTTTGCAAATGGATGATAAATCAACTGCTATACCTGTCGGTATTTGTGAGGATGTGCCTGTTGTGGTTGCAAATGTTACTATTTTAACGGACTTTGTTATTCTTGATATTCCCGAAGACGATAGTATGTCTATTATTCTTGGAAGACCCTTTTTGAATACTGCAAGAGCTATTATTGATTGCACTAAAGGCAATGTCACTTTTCATGTTAATGGTAATGAGCATACGATACACTTTCCGAGGAAACAACCTCAAGTTCATAGTATCAACTCTATTGGAAAAATTCCATCGATTATATTCGGAGGTTTTGAATTTCCTCTTCCTACTGTCAAGAAGAAATATGATATTCTTATTATTGGGGGTGTGCATTTCCCCGTTGAGGTAACATAGTGTCATTCGAAATTTCTCCGGTTCCATGTTATTCGGAATGAGTTCGTTAACAAGACTTGATCAACCTTGTTGATGGATTCCTTTTGATGAGCATGAGATGGATGAAACTAGAAGGCACAACCTTATGTACCCTCCTTTTACTTTCTGTTATTTATATTAAATAAAAAAAATAAGTATTTTCTGTCTGTTATCTGAATTATCCATGCAATATAGAAATACCCCGAAAATTAAAGTTCACCAAATGCCCTGAAATTTAAATATGTTTTTTTCTAGAATATTAGAGAATATTTGGCACCAAGAACACAACACGGGGGGCATCCACCTGGCCACGAGGGTGGAGGGCGCGCCCTACCCTCCTGGGCGCGCCCCCTGCCTCGTGGGCCAACGGTGGCCCTCCTCCACTTATTCCTGCACCCACACACTTCTTCTTCCTCCCACAAACACCAATATCCAGCTCAAGCACGAGTTCTATTTTCGATCTCCTTGCTCAAAGCACCTCTCTCAAAACTACTTGGGGAGATTGTTCCTTGGTATGTGACTCCTCCATTGGTCCAATTAGTTTTTGTTCTAGTGCTTTATTCATTGCAAATTTGTGCTGCCTAGGTGACCCTGTTCTTGAGCTTGCATGTCAAATTTATGTGGTTCCAAGTAGTTCTAATGCATGATATAGGCTCTAGGCACTTGTAGGAGTTGTTGCTATCAATTTTTTTGAGCTTGGCTCACTTTTATTTGAAGTTACTAATTTTTTTAGAATTTTTCAGAAAATAATGAAGAGATTTTTGAGGGGCTCATCGAGCCGAAGCTCGAAGGAAAAGCAAAATGAAAGAGCAGAGAGGCCCAAATATAATGTGCCTCGCACCGCGGAGGTTCGGCTGTGTGAATGGCCTTCCGATGATTTCTTGAGAGCGGCCGAGATTGATGATGATTTTTATGAATTGGCTGAGAATGCAGGCCTCACAGCCTTCCTCCACGAACAATGCGAACATTATCTCTTACTCACCAATATCTTTATGCAAAACTTTCATTTCCATGCTAGGAGCTCACCACCTACGGTGGAGTTTTATTTATATGATGAGCATAAGGAGATGTCACTTATGATTTTTGTCGGGTTTGTTTGATCCCTTTCGAGGGCACAATAGAGGAACCACACCGCGATGATGTGGATGGGTTTATAGATACCATCATTGTAGGGGAAACGAGGAAGGTTTCCGATGCACGAATCACTAGCATAGATTTTCCTATTTTACGCTACTTTGCAATATTTGCTAGTCGTTGCTTAATTGGTCGCGGAAACTGTGGAAACCTTAGTGTTCCTGATATTATTATTTTGGTCCATGGTTTATTCTGTGATAACTGTGTTAGTATGGGCGGTATTATTGCTAAACGGTTAAGTCTGAACTGTACAAAGGGCCCCATCTTTGGAGGCATCTATGCTTCACGCCTAGCTGCACATTTTAACATACCTATTAGGCATTATGAGAAGGAAGAAAAATTGCTGCCCACTGTTTATTTAGATTATAAGAGTATGGTGGAACATGATTTTATTGTTAAGAATAGGGAAGGGGATCTTAAATACAAATTGTTCTTTCATAAACATCATCCTGAGACTATTACCCTGCCTGCTCCTTCCTTGTTTGATTTATCTGCAGGCCATTACCTTGTTCCGTTAGAGGCTATTCACGCCTACTGGAACCCTACATCAGCCACAGAGCCAGAGTCGGAACCACAAGTTGATCCTCCAAGACAGTCTAATTACCATTTGGATCCGGAGATGATTGCCAACCAGTGGCAATCAGAGTCTTCTTCTTCGCAGTACGACCCCAACTATTACTATGGATATCCGCTAGGCCAACCGTGGCCATAGACCAACTTAGGCCAAAAGCCTAAGCTTGGGGGAGTACGTATTTCTCACTGACATTACATTCATGTTCACACACTCATTTCTAGATGTTGGTGCTCATACTTTTTCATTGTATCATCCATGCTAGTTTCTTTTCCTTTTAAGCTTTCTTCTTGTGTGTTTAATGAACCTTAAGAAAAACCAAAAAATTAGTTGTAGCTTTTAATTAGTTTACTTTCCATGCTTGTAGTAGTAATTAAAAAGAAAACCCAAAAAGATTTCCTGTTCTTCTTTTGCTTGTTGGGAGCTCTCCCGTGTAAATAGTTTTATTTCTTTTATTTTCTTTGGGGGTCGATAGGAGAAGATCATGATTAAATTGTTGAAGTGGATCTTATATGCATCATTGTTGATCAGACAAAAGAGCCCATATTGCCTTGTCTTCTCCTATTTATTGAATGCTTGCAGATTCCAGCTTAGTCTAATGCACGCGCACTATTATTATTATCCACATCATTCGGTCGTGCAAGTGAAAGGCAATTATGACGATATATGATGGACTGATTGAGATGAGAAAAGCTGGTACGAATTCGACCTCTCTTGTTTTTGTAAATATGATTAGTTCATCGTTCCTGATTCAGCCTATTATGAATAAACATGTTTGCAATGACAATTAGAGATTATAGTTGCTTATACGATGCTTAATTAGCTAGGAGCTTATAATGGTTTACCTTGCATTCCAACATGCTATTAAAATGGTTGTGATGTGGTATGATAGGGTGGTATCCTCTTTTGAACGATTCGAGTGGCTTGACTTGGCACATGTTCACGCATGTAGTTGAAACAAAATCAACATAGCCTCTACGATATTTATGTTCATGGTGCATTATATCCAACTCATGATTGCATTCGATGTTGATTAATTTTAATGCACGTTCATGACTGTTGTCGCTCTCTAGCTAGTCGCTTCCCAGTCTTTTTCTAGCCTTCACCTGTACTAAGCGAGAATACTGCTTGTGCATCCAACTCCATAAACCCCAAAGTTATTCCATATGAGTCCACCATACCTACCTATATACGGTATCTACCTGCCGTTCCAAGTAAATTTGTATGTGCCAAACTCTAAACCTTCAAATAAATATCCTGTTTTGTATGCTCAAATAGCTCATGTATCAACTAGGGTTGTCCGTATATTCCATGTTAGGCGGGTTATTCTCAAGAGGAGTGGACTCCGCTCCTCACTCACGAGAAAATGGCTGGTCACCGGGATGCCCAGTCCATGCTTTATGCAAATCAAATCAAAATAATTTCAAACAAAACTCCCTCTGGGACTCTTGTTAGTTGGAGGCACTCGTTGTTTCGAGCAAGCCATGGATTGATGCTTGTTGGTGGAGGGGGGTATAAACTTTACCATTCTGTTTGGGAACCGCCTATAATGTGTGTAGCATGGAAGATATCGCCATCTCTTGGTTGTTATGTTGACAATGAAAGTATACCGCTCAAAATATTATTCACCTCTATTTCAAAACCGAGCTCTGGCACCTCTACAAATCCCTGCTTCCCTCTGCGAAGGGCCTATCTATTTACTTTCATGTTGAGTCATCATCCTCTTATTAAAAAGCACCAGTTGGAGAGCACCGCTGTCATTTGCATTCGTTACTGTTAGTTTACATTGAGTATGACTTGACTGGATCTCTTTTACCATGAATTACAATGTCTAGTCAGTCCTTGATCTTTAAAGGTGCTCTGCATTTATGTTTTGCGGTCTCAGAAAGGGCTAGCGAGATACCATCTTGTTATATCATATTATGATTGTTTTGAGAAAGTGTTGTCATCCGAGATTTATTATCATTGCTCGCTAGTTGATTATGCCATTGATATGAGTAAACATGAGACCTAAGCGTTATTGTGAATATGGTTAGTTCATAATCTTTGCTGAAAACTTGAATGCTGGCTTTACATATTTACAACAACAAGAGCAAACAGAGTTTATAAAAGTCTTTCTTTATCACTTTCAGTTTATCAACTGAATTGGTTGAGGACAAGCAAAGGTTTAAGCTTGGGGGAGTTGACACGTCTCCGTCGTATCTACTTTTCCAAACACTTTTGCCCTTGTTTTGGACTCTAACTTGCATGATTTGAATGGAACTAACCTAGACTGACGTTGTTCTCAGCAGAATTGCCATGGTGTTATTTATGTGTAGAAACAAAAGTTCTCGGAATGACCTGAAACTTCACAGAACGTCTATTTGGAAATACTAAAAAATCCTTGCAAAAGATGAGGACCAGGGGGCCCACACCCTAGCCACGAGGGTGTGGGGTGCGCCAGCCCCCCAGGGCGCGCCCCCTACCTCGTGGGCCCCCTGGAGCTTCTCCGACCTCAACTCCAACTCTATATATTTGCTTTCGAGGAGAAAAAAATCGAAGAGAAGGATTCATCGCGTTTTACGATACGGAGCCGCCGCCAAGATCTAAAACCTCTCGGGAGGGCTGATGTGGAGTCTGTTCGGGGCTCTAGAGAGTGGAATCCGTCGCCATCGTCATCATCAACCTTCCTCCATCACCAATTTCATGATTCTCACCGCCGTGCGTGAGTAATTCCATCGTAGGCTTGCTAGACGGTGATGGGTTGGATGATATTTATCATGTAATCGAGTTAGTTTTGTTAGGGTTTGATCCCTAGTATCCACTATGTTCTGAGATTGATGTTGCTATGCTTAATGCTTGTCACTAGGGCCCGAGTGCCATGATTTCAGATTTGAACCTATTATGTTTTCATCAATATATGAGAGTTCTTGATCCTATCTTGCAAGTCTATAGTCACCTACTATGTGTTATGATCCGGCAACCCCGAAGTGACAATAATCGGGATACTTACCGGTGATGACCGTAGTTTGAGGAGTTCATGTATTCACTATGTGTTAATGCTTTGGTCTGGTACTCTATTAAATGGAGGCCTTAATATCCCTTAGTTTCCATTAGGACCCTGCTGCCATGGGAGGGTAGGACAAAAGATGCCATGCAAGTTCTTTTCCATAAGCACGTATGACTATATTCGGAATACATGCCTACCTTACATTGATGAATTGGAGCTAGTTCTGTGTCACCCTAGGTTATGACTGTTACATGATGAACCGCATCCGGCATAATTCTCTATCACCGATCCATTGCCTACGAGCTTTCCATATATTGTTCTTTGCTTACTTACTTTTCCGTTGCTATTGCTATAATCACTACAAAATACCCAAAACACTACTTTCATTACCGTTACCTTTTGCCACTGTTACCACTACTATCATATTACTTTGCTACTAAACACTTTGCTGCAGATATTAAGTTTCCAGTTGTGGTTGAATTGACAACTCAGCTGCTAATACTTGAAAATATTCTTTGGCTCCCCTTGTGTCAAATGAATAAATTTGGGTTGAATACTCTACCCTCGAAAACTGTTGTGATCCCCTATACTTGTGTGTTATCAATCCACCGCGCCGTGTGCCCGTGCACGAAGAAAGAAGCTGCCAAGAGGTTCCCCGTCCACAAGAGAATGCACCACCGCTCCCAGCACCGCCATGTCAGGATCGCTTGCTGCGGCACGGCCATGCGCCACTTGCCATGGCGGCGCAGGGGCACCAAGATCAAGCTTTGCCTCAACGACGGGCCCCGGTGGCCATGGCAGGCTGCCGCGCCTTCACTCCTGAGCTGCGTAGCATCGTCTGGCCAGGCAAGTTCAAGCCGGATCTGCCTCCTCGCTATGACGGCACCCCCGAGCCTGCGGAGTTCTTGCAGCTCTACGAGCTGAGAATCGAGGCGTCCAACGGCGATGAAAAGGTCATGGCAAACTGGTTTCCCATAGCTCTCAAGGACGGTGCCCGCTCATGGCTCCTGAACCTGCCCCCGGCTCGATCTCCTCCTGGGATGAGATGCGCGACCACTTCATCGCCAACTTCCAGGGCACGCGCGACCGCCCCCTAGCTGCAGGTGACCTGTGCCGCATCAAGCAACGGCCGGGAAAGACCCTGCAGAAGTACATCCAGCACTTCAATAGCGTGCGCCTCAAGATCCCCAAGGTGACAGACGAGGCCATCATCTCATAGTTTTCCGATGGTGTCCGCGACATCAAGATGAAGCAGGAGCTCGCCATCCATGAGGAGCTGTGCACGACTTTGGAGCTGTTCAACAAAGCAACCAAGTGTGCAAGAGCTAAGGAGGGGCACCTCTCCCTCCTCGAGCTCCCCGCTGCAGATCCATAGGAGAAGAAGGCCAAGGTCAAGGACGTGAAACACAAGGGGGTGGCCGTACTCACGGCAGAGCAAGACACAAAGCGTGGCCTAGATCTTCCCGAGTCATCCTAGGGCAACCGTATGTTCTGCGCCTTCCACAATGTGCGCAGCCATAACACCAATGATTGTCAAGAGCTCAGGGCCATTCGAGATGGATGCTTCGGTCGACGCCCCGAGCGCAACGACCGGGGCTACAGCCGTGGAAGTGGATGAGGTGGAGGATGTTGGGACGACCACAGGCCCCGCCAGGAGTGGCGCGACCAGCCTCGCGAGGACCGCTGGCAGGATCAACCTCGTGAGGGCACCTGGAGGGACCAGCCTCGCAAGGACTGTCCTCAGGGCAACCCTGGTCTCCCTCCGCTGCCGCCGCCACCTAGGAGGAACGACGACCACCAATAGGATGAAGGGGCTGGGGGCTTCCAGGAGCCGCGCACCATCGCCTGCATCTTGGGTGGCACTCAGCCCCAGCTTCCGAGCGCATCTTCAAGTAGTTCTCTCGCGAGGTGAATGCAGCCCTCCCCAAGCTCGAGGCCACGCGCCCGCTCAGGTGGTCCAAGTACGCAATCACCTTTAGCTCGGCGGACCAGCTCAAATGCGTAGCAACCGCCGTCGTTCTACCAATGCTCTGTTCACCCATCATCAGCAACGTCCAACTCACCAAGACCCTCATCGACGGTGGCGCAGGGCTTAGTGTCCTGTCCGTCGAGACGTTCGACATCCTTCAAGTGTCATACGACCAGCTCCAGCCCACCAAGCCTTTCTCAGGAGTGACTGACGGCTCCACCACCCCGATAGGGCAAGTTCGTCTCCCTGTCACCATCGGTCAGCATGACAACTACCAAACCGAACTCGTCGACTTCGACGTCGCCCACATCTGCCTGCCGTACAATGCCATCCTCGGTTACCCAGCGCTAGCCAAATTCATGACAGTCACCCACCATGGCTACAACGTCCTCAAGATGCCGGGAAGCGGCGGAATCATCACAGTCCCCTGCAAAGAAAGAGACATGGTGTGCTCCCTCGAGCGCGCCTTCCAAGCTGCGTCAATCGAACACCCTGATGACGCGGGTGTGCAGTACCCTCCTGAGGCCAACCCCAAGAAGAAAAAGCAGCTACTCCACACTAGGCCTCAGTGGAGCGGCGCCTCCAGTGGCGCCACCTCAGGATCGGCGCCCGCGCCTGGGGCGCCTCCCTCCCTGGCATAGGGAGGCGCGCCCGGCGCCCTCCTCCGGCAGGGCTCGGGGGCTCTCTTCTAGAGGGCCTCGGACATAACCAACATCACGAGGGAGGCACTCGGGTACCACGTGGAGGCGTGCTTTGTGACACATTTCCCTCAGAAGGACACCGGGCGAGGAGCGCCTGGTGTTGGTGTAAAAACCGGCGGATCACGGGTAGGGGGTCCCGAACTGTGCGACTAAGTTCCATGGTAACAGGAGACAGGGGACACAATGTTTACCCAAGTTCGGGCCCTCTCTATGGAGGTAATACCCTACGTCCTGCTTGATTGATCTGGATGAATATGAGTATTACAAGAGTTGATCTACCACGAGATCGTAATGGCTAGACCCTAGAGGTCTAGCTTGTATGGCTATGGTAATGAATATATCCTCCGGACTAAGTCCTCTGGTTTATATAGACACCAGGAGGATCTAGGGTTACACAAGGTCGGTTACAAAGAAAGGAATCTACATATTTCGTCGCCAAGCTTTCCTTCCACGCCAAGGAGAGTCCCATCTGGACACGGGTGTAGTCCTCGATCTTCGTGTCCTTCACAGCCCATCAGTCTGTCCCATGGCTAACAAGACGGATGCCCGAGGACCCCTTAGTCCAGGACTCCCTCAGTAGCCCCTGAACCTGGCTTCAATGACAAAGTATCCAACGCGTAGATCTGTCTTTGGCATTGCAAGGCGGGTTCCTCCTTCCGATCTCCAAGATAGTCTTTAGACGTATTGAATGTGTCCGGACATGTAACACACGCACCACACACAACCGCAGAGGGAATATAATTTTCCATGAGTCCAATCCGCTGAACACTTTTTGTAATATGACATCATGTTTGCCCGCTTAATAATTTCAAACCGCTTTTCATCTGCTGCTCCTTGTTTCGAGATGCGGTTGCCATTGGCACGTCTTGTCAAAGCAGAGATCGTGTCCCCTTGTTGTGGGATTGTAACATCCCAAATTTTCAATTTGGAATGTTATACATAGTCATCCATGCATATCATATTTTATTCGCATTTCATCTCGCGATCCTCGAAATCCTAAGCAACTCAAGGACCCTCGGAGAGAGTTGGGGATTTCCTGGTTTTCAAATTTGATCTCTATCAAATCTTGAAAACGAGGATTTTTGGTTTTAGTTATTTTCTCTCCAAAAATATTTCACACTAAAATATATGAGAGGAGATAATATGACTTCTCCAAGATAATTGAAATATTGGAGGAAAAATATTAAAACCAAATAATTTTTTTATTTGGATTTTATTGCAATTTTGTTTGCATTAGAAAAATTGCACTTTTTCCAAAATTGCATTTTAGGGCCAAGAAAATGTTCATCTCGTTCTAAATATTTTATTTAGACGGTGAAAATTTATTTTGGCATTTTTAGATTTTTATTTATTTTTTTAGGATTTATTTCGGTCGGCGAAATTATTTTTTTTTTTAAAAAGAGGTTCCCGCGCCGACTGGGCCTAAGGCCCAGCCGCGCCAGGCCGCCGTCGCCGCCTTCCCCGCGAGCTCCGCCGCCGCGTCTTGCCCCCTCCTCCAAGCCGCTCCGCCCCCCCCCTATATACCCCCCCCCCCCCCCCCCCAACACCCCACCACACCATCGCTGCCCGCGCCGCAGCCAAGCCGCCGCCGCCCGCGCCGCTGCCTGCTGCCGCCGAGCGCCGCCGCCCCCTAAGCCGCCGCCCCGGCGGACCTCTCGCCGGAGGTAGCCGCCGTGCCCCGCCGCCGGTTTTTTTATAAAGACCGACCGGTTTTTTTAGAACCCCAGATCCGTTTTTTAGGATTAGCCAGTTTTTTTTCGGTTCTTCTATTTGGCGGACGTTCGTCCGAACGATTGTTTTAACGAACGGTTCTTTGCCCGTTAGAAACAGCCAACGAAAGCTCGTTCGTTAGTCTGTTCGTCATTTTTCTTTTATCGGATTTATTCCGCGATTTTCTCTGATCGAGATTTCTGATCCGATTTTAGTTTCTGTTTTTCTTTTTGCACGTTAGTCGGAATCAGGCGATTCAAGCACCTGGAGTTTCGTCTCGAAACCCTCTTTCCGTTTAACCAACTCAAACAAGTTTTCTCTACTGTAAAATTTGACCTAGTTTCAGATTAGTAAATGAAGCTTCTTTCTTTCGCCGTTTGAGTTTTGGTTGCTCCATTTGATTTGATTCTTTTTGCAAACCGGAGTTCTTAAGTTGCTTGTTACTTGTTACTTATGCACCGTTGCTTGTTACTTATGTATGCTATTGTTTGTGTGCGATAGAACACCCGGAGTGCGAAGCATGCTACTACGAGTCCCTAGGTTTCGCAGATCGTCAGCAAGGCAAGTAACACTTTGATCATATCCCTTTTATCACCCAGTTTTTATGCATTAGTCTCAATCCTCAAACATTGCATGATTAGGATGTCATTAACATGTGGGTTGGGAAGTAGTCGATGAGGTAGAACCTATTACCCTGTTACATTCAAACCCTTGGGAGTTACTTCTACACGTTGCTTAATTTGCTATGCTATGCTATGCTCGTAGACGTGGTTTGGGTGAGTGAAATCCATGACAGATGTGAGATTGTTAATTAATGGTTCAACTTAAGGTGGCAACTTAAATACACATCTGGGTGGATTGAGGCACCTGGAGTACCCAGTGTTGCCTGTATTTTTGGAAATCCCGGAGTACCCGTGTGATTTTCCTATGGACCGCCACCCAGGCTCAAAGGGATCATAAGATTATTCATGCTAGAAACTTCCGTGTGCAGCCACAAGCTATTATGGGCTCTAGCATAGTTGAGTAAGTTACGTGAAGCTCTTGAAGAGGTGGATCAGCAGGTAGAGGGTTGTAGGTTTGGTATGGTCTGCCCGGAGTAGAGAGTTAATGTTTCTGAAAGACTGTGTCTCGGTCATCCATTTCTCAAACACCATGTAGTCCGAGAAATCCAACAGAGGCGATCGAGTCTTGTGGGGAAAAGTGCGCAAACCTCTGCAGAGTGTACAAACTAATCATGATTAGCCGTGTCCCCGGTTATGGACAATTCTTGAGTATCTAGTACTTGGATTATGACATGTATCTCATCGCTCTTAATTAATACTGTTGGGTTGTTAATCACTTTAATTGGGATTGAGTTGGAGGAACCTTCTCAATGATGTTTCAACTACCATGATAGTAAAAATAAAATCTATTCCTTTGTTGTAGGAAAAAATTGGCTTTTTGCAAAACTGTAACCATAGAGCTTTCCACCAGCCAAATATGCATGTTGTGGTAACATTATTCTGTTCTTGCTCTACTGTGTTATATTGCCAGCATATTCCATGTGCTGACCCGTTTTCGGGCTGCAACGTATTATGTTGCAGACTTTTCAGATGAGGAGTAAGGTTCGTTAGGTCGTTGCCGTGCAGCTCAGCTATGCCGTTGGAGTTGATGGACTCATTTATCTTCCAAGCCTTCTGCTGTTATCGTATAAGATGGACTTAAGCCATATTATTGTAATAAGTTCTCTATTGAGACATTCGATGTAATAAGTGTGTGATCGTTACTCTGTTATAAATCCTTTGAGTACTGTGTGTGTCAGCATTACCGATCCAGGGATGACACTGAAGCACAGAGACTTGACCATCTGAGGTCGGGTCGCTACAAGATGGTATCAGAGCACACGCTGAGTGTAGGACATGACCACTAAGATAAACCCTAGGTCACACCTCTCTTCTCATTTCTGACTCCTCTCCATTTTCTACTCTTTAGGATGACGGAGATGAAGAACAAGTTTGCACAACCGGATGAAAACACACCTTTTGGACGTCACTTGAAGGAAGTCACTAGGTACCTGCACATTGGAATACCAAGTTTCACCGGGACGTACAACGCCACTTTACCTGAAGAGGAGCGCTGGATGATTCAAGTACAAGTTCCAGGAAGGACGTTCTCGCCATCTTCTAAACCCATAGAGTTTTCTTTCGAAGCACCCACCTGGAGTCTAGGCAAGAGCATGGCAGCCCACATTACCATTGGACGCATTGGAGAAGTTTACAACAGGGAGCTTAAGGACACTATTTACCAAATATGTGGGCACCGAGATGAGCAATGGGAAGTAATCAGCACTAGGAAGGATAGATCCATTGCAGCTTTCATCCAGGAGTTAAACCAGCACATCCGACGTCAGGAAAACCAGATGTGCATGGACATGATGGACTTGAAGAAGGACAAGACTAGGATCATTGAGCTGGAGGAAGAACTCAAGTTTACACGCGATGGATATGAGGAGGAAATCAAGACACTACTAGAGAAGAATGACGACTTCGTCAAGAAGATCGGAGTATTCATGGGAGGACCAGCACCAATAGAAGAAGAAGAACCCAAGGAGATACGTCCCGAGGACTACATCATCATCGACGACACCGATTCCGATCCTAGTGATGATGACTTTTAAGACAAAGCTGGAGCAGACATCATGGAGTCTTCCACCGATCAAAATTTCTAGATGACTACCATATATCACTAGTATTCCCCCATGTATTTAGTAGTAGTTGAACACTTGTGTGATAGTTCTAGATCGTTTGTATGCCCTTGCTTGATTGATTGAGTGAAATGATTGTGTTTGTCTCATGTGCATATGGGTAGTGTTTTCTCATTAGACCTCTTTTCTATTCTAAATCTCTTCCATCTAAACCCCTCAGATGCCACCGAGACGTGACACCGGTTTTGCCTTCCCACCGGAGCTCACCCAGTTAATCCAACAGCAGAATACCTTGATGCAATTGCTAGTTCAGAATCAGGGCAACAACAACAACAACAACACGCCGCCCGTGGACAACCTAGCCTGTTTTCTAAGGTTACAGCCGCCGGTGTTTTCCAGTAGCACCGAGCCCATAGTTGCGGATGATTGGCTACGCCGTATTGGAAGGGAGTTGACCACCGCAGGTTACACAGATGCTGAGAGAGTGCGCTTTGCCGCACATCAATTGGATGGACCAGTAGCCTCATGGTGGGAGAATTACACAACCACTTTCCCTATAGCCAATGTCACTTGGGACCAGTTTCAGCAAGCTTTCCGCACAGCCCATGTCTCCACTAGAGCTATGCAAATGAAGAAGCGGGAGTTCCACAACCTACGCCAGGGGAACCATACTGTGGCTCAGTAAGTGGATGAGTTTAGCAAGTTATCTCGCTACGCCCCTGATGATGTGGCCATAGATGCAGCGAAACATGAGAAGTTCATGGAAGGGCTGAATGATGAGATGAGTATGCAGTTGATGGTAGCAACCTTCACCAACTACCAGGAGTTGGTAGATAAGGCTCTTATGATTGAAGGGAAGCAACAACAGATTGAGAGCCACAAGAGGAAGTATGGACAAGGGAAGTATAACTTAGGAGCTCAGCAGAAACCTCGCCTAACCCCGAACTCGGGAGGACTTGTTCATAACCATGGAGGTCACAACCACACTGGAGGAGGATCGCATAACCACAATGGTTCTAAGAATGGGAATGGGAACGGAACCAACAATAATCATAACCACCCCAACCCAGCCACACCCGCCAAAAGGGACTTAAGTCATGTTACTTGTTTCAAGTGCGGGAAGACTGGACACTATGCCACGGAGTGCCCTGAAGGAAAGAATGGAAATGGAAATGGGAGCGCTGGGAAGAAGCCAAATCCATTCAACAAAGGACAAGTGAACCACGTTAACGTGGAGGAGGTTGAAGAGCAGCCAGACGCGGTAATAGGTAAGTTTATGGTTAAGTCATTTACCGCTCTTGTTCTTTTCGATACTGGTGCATCGCATTCATACATATCAAGGGGATTCGTGGATAAGTTTAAACTACCAACCCAAACCCTTAGGACCCCTCTTTTAGTAAGTTCACCCAGAGCAGAGTATATGGCCAGCCGTTGGTGTGACCAGATACCCTTAACCATTGGTACACATGTTTTTCCGTCCGACCTAATTATCTTGGAGTCACAAGGATTGGATGTGATATTGGGTATGGACTGGATGTCAAAGTTTGGAGGAAGCATTGACTGTGCTAGTAAGTCGATTTATCTCACCACTCCGGAAGGAAAATGGATTAAGTATGTATCTAGCCATGTGCCTAGGAGGAGTCAGGTGAATGCCCTTACGGGAGTTGTTTAGGAGGAAGTGCCTGTAGTGAAGGATTACCCGGATGTTTTTCCAGAGGAGTTACCAGGAATGCCACCCGATAGAGACATTGAGTTTTTGATAGAGCTGTTGCCAGGTACAGGACCAATATCCAAGAGACCCTATCTGATGCCCGCAAATGATCTGGAAGAAATTAAGAAACAAATCAAGGAGTTATTGGAGAAAGGATACATCCGAAGAAGTTCATCACCTTGGGGAGCCCCATTACTTTTGGTTGAGAAGAAGGATAAATCCCTAAGGATGGTTGTTGATTATCGAGCATTAAATGAAGTGACGATTAAGAACAAGTACCCACTGCCGATGATCAACGATCTGTTTGATCAGTTGCAAGGAGCTAAAGTGTTTTCGAAGATCGATTTGCGATCGGGGTATAATCAGTTGAAGATACGAGAGAAGGACATACCGAAGATAGCGTTCACAACACGATATGGATTATACGAGTACACGATCATGTCATTTGGACTGACTAACGCCCCTGCCTATTTCATGAGCATGATGAACAAGGTGTTCATGGAGTATTTGGACAAGTTTGTTGTGGTGTTTATTGATGATATTATGGTATACTCGAAGAACGAGGAGGAGCACAATGAGCATTTGCGGTTAGTTCTCGAGAAACTCAGGGAACACCAGTTGTATGCTAAGTTCAGCAAATGCAAGTTTTGGTTGAAGGAAGTCGGGTTTCTTGGACATGTTATATCGGGAGAAGGTATAGCAGTAGACCCCTGCAAAATTTAGTCAGTCACTGAATGGTTGGCAGCCACTTCAGTTAGCGAGATCCGCAGCTTTCTTGGACTCGCAGGATACTACCGGAGATTCATCGAGAATTTTTCCAAGATTGCAAAGCCAATGACTGAACTGTTGAAGAAGGATACTAAGTTTAAATGGACATAATATTGCGAGGCAAGTTTCCAGGAATTGAAGAAACGCTTGACTACAGCGCCAGTGCTAACACTGCCAGATATACATAAGGAGTTCCAAGTGTACTGCGATGCCTCACGCTTAGGACTTGGATGTGTGCTTATGCAGGACGAGAGAGTTGTTTCGTATGCCTCACGACAACTGAAACCTCATGAGTTAAACTATGCCACGCATGATTTGGAGCTAGCAGCCGTAGTACATGCATTGAAGACCTGGAGACATTACCTTATTAGAAACCGTTGTGATGTGTACACGGACCATAAGAGTTTGAAGTACATTTTCACCCAGAAGGAGCTGAACCTTCGACAGACGAGATGGTTGGAACTTATAAAGGATTATGACATAAAGCTACACTATCATCCAGGAAAGGCCAACGTCGTAGTAGACGCTTTGAGCTGGAAGAGTTATGCTAATATCCTTGAAAGCAAGGGACTGCCGAAGGAATTAGCAGAGGACATCATGGAACTTCGATTGGAGATTGTTCCTAGAGGATTTATTGCAACAATGGAGGTCCAATCGACATTGCTGGACAAAATTCGGGAACCTCAGAAGGATGACAAAGAGATTGTCGAGATAAAGGAGAAGATGGGCAAAGGAAAGGCCAAAGGTTTTCGTGAGGATGAGCATGATACCCTATGGTTTGAGGACCGAGTTTATGTGCCCAATAACCAGGAGACCAGGAAGTTAATACTTCACGAGGCCCATGACTCACCCTACTCGATACACCCTGGAAACACCAAAATGTATCTGGATTTGAAGGAACGTTTCTGGTGGACCGGTATGAAGAAGGATATTGCCGAGTATGTCGCCGTATGTGATGTATGTTAGCGTGTGAAGGCAAAACATTAGAAGCCAGCAGGACTGTTACAGCCTATGCCGATACCCGAATGGAAGTGGGATAAACTAGGCGTGGACTTTATCACCGGATTGCCCAGGACCAAAGTAGGATATGATTCCATATGGGTAGTAGTTGATCGCTTGACAAAAGTAGCTCACTTCATCCCAGTGAAAACAACCTATACAAGTGCAAAGTTGGCCAAGATATATATATGTCCAGGATAGTATGTCTGCATGGAGTTCCGAGGACCATCGTATCAAATCGAGGAACATAGTTTACCTCAAAGTTTTGGCACCAGTTGCACCAGACTTTCGGAACGAGATTGGAGTTTAGTACAGCATTGCACCCGCAGACGGATGGACAAACAGAGAGAGTCAACCAAATTTTGGAGGACATGTTGAGAGCTCGTGCGCTAGATTATGGATCTAGTTGGGATGACAATTTGCCATACACAGAGTTTTCATACAACAATAGCTATCAGGCCAGTTTGAAGATGGCCCCATTTGAAGCCCTGTATGGACAAAGGTGCAGAACACCGTTGATGTGGGACGAGGTAGGAGACCGACAGTTGTTTGGACCAGACTTGATCAAGGAGTCTGAGGAGAAGGTTAAATTGATTCGTGATAGACTGAAGATTGCTCAGTCCAGGCGGAAGAGTTATGCAGACCCAAAACGCAAGGAGGTAACCTATGAAATTGGAGATCGAGCATATTTGCGAGTATCACCCTTGCGAGGAGTGAAACGTTTGGGAGTTAAGGGAAAGTTAGCCCTGAGATTTGTAGGACCGTATCATATTTCGGAACGGATGGGAGAAGTTGCCTACAAGTTGGAGTTACCTGAGGGATTGTCAGGAGTTCATGACGTGTTTCACGTTTCACAGCTGAAGAAGTGTCATGCTGAGATGGCAGATGTACCGCTAAGAGATACAGTACCCCTGGAGGCAATTCAGTTGGAAAGTGATTTGACTTATGACGAGAAACCAGTTAAGATTCTTGAGTTTGCCAGCAGAGTCACCCGCATTAAGGTTATCAAGTTTTGTAAAGTTTAGTGGAGCCACCATACCGAGGATGAAGCCACCTGGGAACGGGAGGATGATCTTCACAAAGACCACCCACACCTATTTTCTAGCCAACCCGAATCTCGAGGGCGAGATTCATCTTAAAGGGGGTAGGTTTGTAACATCCCAAATTTTCAATTTGGAACGTTATACATAGTCATCCATGCATATCATATTTTATTCGCATTTCATCTTGCGATCCTCGAAATCCTAAGCAACTCAAGGACCCTAAGAGAGAGTTGGGGATTTCCCGGTTTTCAAATTTGATCTCTATCAAATCTTGAAAACGAGGATTTTTGGTTTTAATTATTTTCTCTCCAAAAATATTTCACACTAAAATATATGAGAGGAGATAATATGACTTCTCAAGATAATTGAAATATTGGAGGAAAAATATTAAAACCAAATAATTGTTTTATTTGGATTTTATTGCAATTTTGTTTGCATTAGAAAAATTGCACTTTTTCCAAAATTGCATTTTAGGGCCAAGAAAATGTTCATCACGTTCTAAATATTTTATTTAGACGGTGAAAATTTATTTTGGCATTTTTAGATTTTTATTTATTTCTTTTAGGATTTATTTCGGTTGGCGATTTTTTTTAAAAGAGGTTCCCGCGCCGACTGGGCCTAAGGCCCAGCTGCGCCAGGCCACCGCCGCCGCCGACTCGGACTAGGAGTCCAAGACGGACTCCTCTCCGCTGCCGCGTCTTGCCCCCTCCTCCAAGCCGCCCCGCCCCCCCCCTCTATACGCCCCCCAACACCCCACCACACCACCGCCGCACCGCGCCGCCGCCTGCCGCCGCCGCCTGCTGCCGCCGCCGCCCCCTAAGCCGCCGCCCCGCCGGACCTCTCGCCGGAGGTAGCCGCCGTGCCCCGCTGCCGCGCCCCGCCACAGGTTTTTTTATAAAGACCGACTGGTTTTTTTAGAACCCTAGATCCATTTTTTAGGATTCACAGGTTTTTTTTGGTTCTTCTATTTGGCGGACGTTCGTCCGAACAATCATTTTAACGAACGGTTCTTCGCCCGTTAGAAACAGCCAATGAACGCTCGGTCGTTAGTCTGTTCGTCAGTTTTCTTTTATCAGATTTATTCCACAATTTTCTCTGATAGCGATTTCTGATCCGATCGTAGTTTCTGTTTTTCTTTTCGCTCGTTAGTCGGAATCAGGCGATTCAAGTGCCTAGAGTTTCGTCTCGAAACCCTCTTTCTGTTTAACCAACTCAAACAAGTTCTCTCTACTGTAAAATTTGACCTAGTTTCAGATTAGTAAAATGAATCTTCTTTCTTTCGCCGTTTGAGTTTCGTTGCTCCATTTGATTTGATTCTTTTTGCGAACCGGAGTTCTTAAGTTGAAACTTCTGGTCAACCTCTTTTGTTTGATTTTTCTTGTGCACCGTTGCTTGTTACTTATGTATGCTATTGTTTGCTTGCGATAGAACACCCGGAGTGCAAAGCGTGCTACTACGAGTCCCTAGTTTTCGCAGATCGTCAGCAAGGCAAGTAACACTTTGATCATATCCCTTTTATCACCAAGTTTTTATGCATTAGTCTCAATCCTCAAACATTGCATGATTAGGATGTCATTAACATGTGGGTTGGGAAGTAGTCGATAAGGTAGAACCTATTACCCTATTACATTCAAACCCTTGGGAGTTACTTCTACGCGTTGCTTAATTTGCTATGCTATGCTCGTAGACGTGGTTTGGGTGAGTGAAATCCATGACAGATGTGAGATTGTTAATTAATGGTTCAACTTAAGGTGGCAACTTAAATACACATCTGGGTGGATTGAGGCACCTGGAGTACCCAGTGTTGCCTGTATTTTTGGAAATCCCGGAGTACCCGTGTGATTTTCCTATGGACCTCCACCCAGGCTCAAAGGGATCATAAGATTATTCATGCTAGAAACTTCCGTGTGCAGCCACAAGCTATTATGGGCTCTAGCATAGTTGAGTAAGTTACGTGAAGCTCTTGAAGAGGTGGATCAGCAGGTAAAGGGTTGTAGGTTTGGTATGGTCTGCCCGAAGTAGAGAGTTAATGTTTCTGAAAGACTGTGTCTCGGTCATCCGTTTCTCAAACACCATGTAGTGCAAGAAATCCAACGGAGGCGATCGAGTCTTGTGGGGAAAAGTGCGCAAACCTCTGCAGAGTGTACAAACTAATCATGATTAGCCGTTTCCCCGATTATGGACAATTCTTGAGTATCTAGTACTTGGATTATCACATGTATCTCATCACTCTTAATTAATATTGTTGGGATGTTAATCACTTTAATTGGGATTGAGTTGGAGGAACCTTCTCAATGATGTTTCAACTACCATGATAGTAAAAATAAAATCTATTCCTTTGTTGTAGGGAAAAATTGGCTTTTCGCAAAATTGTAACCATATAGCTTTCCACCAGCCAAATATGCATGTAGTGATAGCATTATTCTGTTCTTGCTCTACTGTGTTACATTGCCAGCATATTCCATGTGCTGACCCGTTTTCGGGCTGCAACGTATTATGTTGCAGACTTTTCAGACGAGGAGTAAGATTCGTTAGGTCGTTGCCGTGCAGCTCAGCTATGCCATTGGAGTTGATGGACTCACTTTATCTTCCAAGCCTTCCGCTATTATCATATTAGATGGCCTTAAGCCATATTATTGTAATAAGTTCTCTCTTGAGACATTCGATGTAATAAGTGTGTGATTGTTACTCTGTTATAAATCCTTCGAGTACTGTGTGTGTTAGCATTACTGATCCAGGGATGACACTGAAGCATAGAGACTTGACCATCTGAGGTCGGGTCGCTACAGGGATTTTCATCAATTCGGGCGTGGGTAACCCAACCGTGCCTATTTACACAACCCTTGGGAATAGGCGAGTTTTAAGGCGAGTGGGGAGGCATTCGATATTCACTGCCTTCATAAGGGGATAAGGATTCCCCCTTCTTCTCCCACACCTTCTCTCTTCCTTTGCCCTTCCACTCTTGAGCTCCAGCGCCCAAGCTCTCATCTTCTTCCCACTCAAGCTAGCACTCAACCATGTCCGGATCCGGAGGTCAAGTCAAGTGGATGGTCTCCTCCATCAAGGAAGAGGACATTACTGAGCTTCGGGCGGCCGGGTACCTGGCGAAGGAAATCGCCCACCATCTTCTAGCCCAGGGGCAAGTCATCCCCACATCAAAGCACAATGAGAGGGTGGTATTCATCCCTCATTTCCTTCGCGGGCTAGGGTTTCCACTCCACCCTTTCGTCCGTGGGCTGATGTACTATTACGGGATAGACTTCCATGATCTATCCCCGAACTCCTTCCTCAATATCTTGGCGTTCATCGTCGTGTGCGAGGCCTTCCTCCGCATCCAACCCCACTTCGGGCTGTGGCTCAAGGTCTTCAATGTGAAGCCGAAGGTGGTGGATGGCCAGCACGCAGAGTGCGGAGGCGCCATGGTGAGTAAGCTGACCAATGTGTCCTGGCCGAAAGGTACTTTCGTGGAGACTGTCAAGGAATGGCAGAAACAGTGGTTCTACATCACAGATCCCCGCGATATCGGCTAGGCCGCAGCTACGGAATTCAACTCTGGAGCTCCAATGCGGCTCACCTCTTGGGTCGAGAAGAGCCTGAATTGGTCTTCGTCAGATGAGCTGATAGTGCTGCAGACGCGCGTCCAAAGCATGGTGGACAAAGACATCAAGCTTGTCGACGTAATCCAGGTGATGCTAGTTCACCGGATTCTTCCGTGCCAAGGCCTAAGTCTCCCTTTATGGGAGTTTAATCCGAAAAAGCACCATACCCTGAAGAGGCTCTTCGAGACCACTCACGAAGATGTGTGGAGGTTGCTGTTCAAGGGCAACGAGACACCGCCGGCCACAGATTCGGACCGCGGGCACGACATTAATCACCCCGCCAGTGAGGTAAGTTTTTAACACATCCTCTACTTGTTTATTTCAAGGAGGGTGTCTAAACTTTTATCATCATTGCTTCTCCAGGAATGGATGAAGAGGGCGAAAATGATCCAATGTTCGGCTCCGCTGCCTGAAGAGCCAGTCATCCCGCGTCTAACGAAGATGCTGGTGCCAGCGCCCTACAAGGCGCCAGAGAAGAAGGCCATGGGGAAGGCCAAGGGGGTCTGGAGTGGCCCCCTCCGCAAGGTCACTTTGGACATAATGTCCGAAGACAAGACCCGTTCCTCCACCGCCGAAGATGACGAGGAGGAGGGGGAGAGCGACTCTCCCCCTGACGGGGGGGAGAAAGAAGAGGGTGGCCTCCATGAATCTGGAGGCGGAGGCGCCCAAGAGGGGGAAAGGCCCTCTCGCGGGCAGCTCCGCATGGGACGTCGACAACAGTCCGGAGCGACGCCCCCGGAAGAAGCCCCTGGCCGCATCGTGAGTACTAAGAACTCGTACATGCCCATTTATTCGACCCTTCCACTTTATGATATTTACATGGTTTAATCATGTTACTGCAGTCCGGCCATGACAGCTCCCAGCGATCCTCATTAGAGGACTCGTTGGACTCAAAGGAAATGGCCAGCGAGACACCGCCGGCCGCTTACTCTCCCATGGCCAAGGGAGACAATGAGGTTCTCTCCCAAAGGACCTTCCCAGGCCAGAGGGAGGTTCAGGAGGCCATCGTGGCGGCGCCAGAGGGCGACACCTCGGCCGCCGGACATATGGTGGGGAGACCCCCATGGAGCCTAACAATGGGGTTGTGCTCAATTCGGCCCCCATATGAGCACGGATCTGGTGACCCATACGCCCCTGGAGTCTGTAAAGCAGCTTCCTTCAAGAGAAGGAGGCGTGCCTGTCCCACCGACGACCTCTTCCCAACCAGAGGCGCCGGACAATCTATTGGAAGTGCTACGGGGTACTTCCATTGTGGAAGAACACAATATCCTTATGGGTACGGTGATTGAGAAGGTTCCGTCCATTAAAAGCGGACTGACCAATGCCTGCAGTGGCCTGCTGGCAGGTTTTGAGGTAAGCGGCATTTAACCGAGAAAAATCCCCACATAGACAGTAGCCCCCGAGACACTGTCCGATGTTCGGAAAGAAAAACTGGACCGAGGATCAAATAAGTTTCACAGGAAACTAACCAAATTGTGTCTAATCTGAATAAGTAGGCGTCGCTGCTGGCAGCGACCGCTCATACTGCCAAAGTCTCTAGACTAAAGCAGAGACTGGAGCGGGCCGAAGAGGAGCTCGGTCAGGCGAGGAAGCAACTGGAAGACCAGCGAGGTATGTAGTGACTCGCAATGTATTTCAGAAAGAATAAATCATGTATACTGCCCATAGTGTTATGGTATGTGTAGGGGCGACAACCGAGGTCGAGGCCCTGAAGAAGGCCCTAACCGAAGCCGAGGGGAAAGACGTCAAGGAGCAGGCCGCTCGCAAGAAGCTAAAGGCCCGGCTGAACGAGGTCCAGCAAGAGCTCCAAGACGCAGTAAAAAGGTACGAGACCCTGGAGGGTGATGTTTCGGCTCGAGAGACCAAACTCTCCCAGGCTCGTCAAAGCATGGAAGGAGCCCAGGTTGAAGCCCAGGGTGCCCTCCAGGAGATCCAAGAGGCCAGGAAGATCGCGGCGGGTAAGGCGTTTAGTATGCAAAGTAAGTATATGAAGAAGAAGTATTTATTACTAACCCGAATTCAGAGTTCTCCAGGAGCCTTCGTAGATCTGCCGCGCAGTGTGTCCGATGCCATGGAGTTCCTCCGAGCCGAAGAAGGGAGTTCCACAGAGAAATTGTTCTAGTCACAGTATCTTACGCCAGAGCATCCCGTGCCCTTCACCGATTAGCTGAAACAGCCGGTGGAGCTGCATAGGGTGGCCGAACTAGCCATGAAGGATTTTATAATCCGGCTATGGCCAGCCGAAGCTATGCCCGACAGCTACTTCGGACTCGGGAAGCGGCTGGTTAATGCTTGTCCTCGGCTAGACGTCGTCAAGCGGTCGGCATGTATTGAAGGTGCGCGCATGGCCTTCGCCCGTTGCAAGATGTGGTGGGCGAAGATGGATGCCGTCGAGCTGACCAGGGGGCCGCCAGAGGGCAAGGAGCACCGCACACCTAAGTGTTATTTTGCGGATGTCCTAGAGGGGTATCGCATTGTAGCAACGCAGTGTGGGCAAGACATTATTTTCGAATGAATACATTCATGTAGTCTTTGCCTTGTATGATGAAACAAAGTTGTTTTGTAATATAATGCTTGTTATGTTTTAATTTTTTCCTCCTGTGCGGCCGTGTTATATGAAATCTGAGGGTTTTCCAATCGTCGGCTTATGCCCCCATGTAGGTAGTATGGAGGTGTTCGGGATGGAATCTAAACAATCTTGATCCAATTATATTGTCCTTGAAGGAGTTGTTTAGCGCAACGAACTAGGCAATCAGACTATGCGGCGTTAACGCCCTCACTTAGCCATAGGAGTTTGACAATAAAAACATGGGCGCAGCCCCTAGTATCTGAGCTAGAGTGGTGCAACCGTCTAATTGGGAAGTACCGATCCTTCGCGTGATGAGGAAGAAATCTCCAATGATTTGCAACCTCCGAACAGCTGACCGGCTCTCGCCGCATCATGACAGTCAGTTTTCGGCTTTCTCTACCGAGGTGCTCCTTTGGATAAACCAAGGCACAATCGCAGGAGTTCTCCCTTTACTACCTTAGCCGATATAGTGGAACGTAAGGTAGAAAGCACAGGAGCCGGACAACCCAACTATTGACCAAAGACATGATTCGGAGCCAATGCATATAATGCTAAATTCGGGGTGCCGAACTATACTTATAAAAAGTGTTCGGACTTTTGTTGCCGTAGTGTGGGGTGCTATGAAGCCCATAGCAAACTGAAATGCACCTGACTGGACAGGTGTTACCTGATAGAATTACCAGAAAGAAAAAGAAAAAAAATAAAGAAGAACCAGTGGTAAGCTAGAGCCGTGAAAATTTGGGCCGCAAACTATTTCTATTATAATTCCATTGGTGCGTTAAAGCGCATTTATACAGGTAGTGCAATAAGCAGAAAGGCTATTTACTAAGCCTTCACGAAGAGAGAGCTGCGTATGGGTCCTGAAGATAGGTAATGGGATCGTTAAAGAGACCACCTAAGAGTTTTCCAGTGCATCCATGCTTCTTGTTGTCTTGGTGTTTTTATTCTTCGAAAAGAGTCGATGGTCAAGCCGCCAGAAAAGGCCTGTAAAAAAGGAAAAATAAAAGAAAAAAGGGGAATAGTGAAAGTATGAGTGTCCGCGGCGGTCTAGCCATATTGCGGATCACAAACTAGCTATGCCTCCGTCGATGCTCATGGAATTTTGAGTGCGTACTTATGTACACGTGGTGCAAATGCCACTAGTTGACCAGGACTGAGATGGAGGCCGAATTGCTAGTCTGGCTCTTGACGAGCTAAGCTGTCCTGCTGCAGGCACTACAAAAAAAAGACACATCCGTGACATTTTGGCCGAACAATTTTTTTTCTGTCATACATATGACACTTCTATGACGATAATTGTGACAAAACCCGGTATCATCATAGATGTGGTGGGCTCCTACTTCTATGACAAAAAATCATGACAGAAAATGGGATTTTCGTCCTGGGCGGGCCGGAGACGCAGCTGCATGACATTCTTTGGGCCATCCATGATGGAAAAAACCGTGGTAGAAGCGAGGGGGAGGAAAATTTCGGCGAGTTCCCAGTTACGGTGGGAGGTCGGGGGCCGAGCGATGCGCGTTTCTCTCGTACACGTACGCATGTGTGTGCGAGGCGTTGGCTCTAACTGAACCCGAGCGAGGCATTGGGCTCTAACTGAACCCGAGTGATTGCACTGCAGGCTACACGTTACTGAACCCGAGCGATCGATCGATGGCTGTTAACTGAACCCGATCGAGCGATTCCTTCGCTACTGCTGCTAACTGAAGCCGATCGATGGGATGAACAGTGAGCATTGCGGGGGGGTTTGGATGAACAGTGAGCAGTGGCGTTGCCTCTAGATGAACAGGACCCCATGGTGTGGTGGAGGGCTGGATGAACAGTAGATGGTGGAGGGGTGCCCGTGGAGGGGTGGATGAACAGGACCCCGTGGTGTGGAGGGCTGGATGAACAGTAGACGGTTGAGGGGTGGTTGAACAGGACCCCGTGGTGTGGAGGGTTGGATGAACAATAGACAGTGGAGGGGTGCCCGTGAAGGGGTGGTTGAACAGGACCCGATGGTGTGGAGGGCTGGATGAACAGTAGACGGTGGAGGGGTGGTTGAACAGTAGCTGGTGGAGTAGCGCGCGGTGGAGGCTGGATGAACAGGAGCCCGTGGAGGCTGGATGAACAGGAGCCCGTGGAGGCTAGAGGAGGTCGACGGTGGAGATGAACAGTATCCCGTGGAGTCCCATTTTGCGATACGCCACACCCCTCCCGATGAACAAGATCCCCGTTTCGACCGTAGCGCTCCAACAAAGTCCGTTTCCTCCATTTTGCGGTACGCCACACCCCTCCCGATCAACAGGACCCCCGTTTCGACCGAGGAGGTCCGTTTCCTCCGTTTTGCGGTAAGCCAGACCCCTCCCGATGAACAAGATCTCTTTTCGAATGTGGCCGGTTGAACACAGGGCCGTTTCCTCCGTTTTGCGGTACGCCAGGCCTTGTTTCCATCGCCTGTTCCGTCTAAGCCCTCCCGATGAACACGACGCATTCCGTTGCCTCCCCATGAACACGACGCATTCCGTTGCCTCCCCATGAACACGACGACGACGTTGTTTCTCCGTTCCCACCCAGCCATGTACACGAGCCATCGCCATACGTATGCGCGAGTAGGCGTTCGAGACCCCGCCCGTATGTACACATACGTGGCCGTATTTTCTTTCTTGCACCCTGGCCGCTGTACGTACGTGTAAATGCTACGTGCGCGCCTCTACTACGACACGTGCGTGCCTCTACATCGACCAGTATGTACGTACACATTCGCGACCAGAATGACAACGCTACGTATGCTTCGACCAGGTGGGTCCCGACTGTCAGTCACTTCCTTGCCTGCGAAGATGTAGCTGGTCGGTCCCAGCAGTCAGGGGGCGAATCATTTTGTTTTTTTTCCCGGACACACTTCCTTGCGTACGAAGATGTAGCTGGTGGGTCCCAGCAGTCAGGGGGAATCGTTTTTTTTCACGAAATACGGTGGCCCGTCCGGTGGGTCCCAGCTGTCAGGTGGAGGAATAATTATTTTGCATGTAATAAGGAGGCACTTCCTTGCTGCGGCCATGGACCCAGCTGTCAGCCTCTCCACGTACAGTCCACGTCCGATGGAAGCCGTTCCTTGACCACGTTGACCATGCCGCGCCGAGAGTACCAAGGCGGTGGACGATGGTGAGGCCTAGGAAGGGGACGACGCGGCAGTGGATGCCCACGCGGAGGGGAGTACGACTTTACGAGGGTTTACTGGTTCGTCTGCCGTCGCTGGAGAATAACAGCAGGTGTGGGTGAGTAGAGGAATGGCTAGGCCAGCGATGGGAGTACAGTCGGGCGGTGAGGCCTGCGCGGCAGCACAGCCGGCCGCGAGGAGGGGGGAGCAGGCAGTCCCGCCGACGCTTGTTTGAGCGGCTGGAGCAGGAAGAGCAAAGATTGAAGAAGCACGACGGCCGTTGGATGGACATCCAATAGTCAGTGCTTGTGCGTCAACCTTTTTTTAGGAAAGCCTCAAATCTGTGGAAAACAACATACAACCCATCTGCCATTATTTCTAATAATTTACAGCCCATTTGCTAATTCTTAAGGTTTTTTTGGAGCCCATATTCTTTTTGTTAGAATTACAGTCCATATTGTGGCAACGGTTAAAAAATTATATGAAATTTTGCATATTTCTGTGCGGTCCGAACTGTTTTTAATCCCGAAATTTCGACTCACATTCAAACTGATTATAATAATAAATGGATATCAATATAAAATCCAACAAATTCTCCATGCATAAAAATTAATGTAATTTAAAATCTTGAAATGAAAAAAAGATATTTGAAACTAATTGCCGGTTTGATGTGTTTTAAAAATGTACAACCCATTGCGCATTACTGATGGGCCATTTTCTTGGCCAGCCGAATGAAATCTCTCCTCGTCTTGTAAGATTTGCAGCCCAACAGGCCTGACAAAGCGACTTACTTGGCAAATCACAAAAAAAACTGGGCTGTGGCCGTGGACCCAGCTGTCAGCCTCTCCACGTACAGTACTCTTCTGATGGAAGTCGTTCCTTGACCATGTTGACCACGCTGCATGGAGAGCACCACGGCGGTGGACGACGGCGAGGCCTAGGAAGGGGACGACGCGGCAGTGGAAGCCCGCGCGGAGAGGACTACGAGGGTTCACTGGTTCGGCTGCGGTGTGAGGCTGCCGTTGCCGCAGGGCCTGGCCAGCGGTGGGAATAGTAGGTGGCGGTGAGGCCTCTGCGGCAGCACAGCCGGCCACCGGGAGGCAGGAGCATGCGGCACGACCGGCGCTGCTTTGGGCGGCTGGAGCAAGAAGACCAGAGGTTGAAGAAGCACTACGGTCGTTGGATGGACATCGTACGGTCACTGGAGCTAGAATCGTTCATATTGACTAAGTTGACAAAGCCTTCGTCCCCGTCAACTTAGTAGGCCCACAAGTCAGCCTCCCACCAAGGTGGGTCCCAGCTAGCCGGGGGAGTATTCATTTTTTGTGCGTAATAAGGAGGCACTTTCGGTGGGTCCGAGCAGATAGCAGGGGGAACTTTTGTTTTGCGAAATACGGTGGCTCGTTCGGTGGGTCCCAGCAGTCAGGGGAAACGATTTTTTTCGCAAAATATTGGTGGCCCGTCCAGTGGGTCCCCGCTGTCAGGTGGAGGAATAATTATTTTCTGCGTAATAAGGAGGCACTTCCTTGCGGCTGCCGTGGACCCAACTGTCAGCCTCTCCATGTACAGTACTCTTTCGATGGAAGTCAGTCATTGACCACACCGCGCCGAGAGCACCAAGGCAGTGGATGACGGCGAGGACTAGGATGGGGACGACTCGGAGCTGGGGAAGACACAGCAGTGGATGCCCACGCGAAGAGGAGTACGAGGGTTCACTGGTTCAGCTGCGGTGTGAGGCTGCTATCGCCGCAGAATAACAGGGGGTGTGGGTGAGTAGAGGGATGGTCTGGCCAGCGGTGGGAGTAGTAGGGGGCGGTGAGGCCTCCGCGACATCACAGCCGGCCACAGGAGGCAGGAGCACGCGGCACGACCGATGCTGGTTTGGGCGGCTGGAGCAAGAAGATCAGAGGTTGAAGAAGCACTACGGCCGTTGGATGAATATCGTACGGTAATAGGAGCTAGAATCGTTCATATTGACTAAGTTGACAAAGCCCTCCGTCCCCGTCAACTTGGTAGGCCCACAAGTCGGCCTCCCACTATGCTGGGTTCCAGCTGGCAGGGGGAATATTCATTTTTTTGTGCGTAATAAGGAGGCACTTCCTTGCGTGCGAAGATAACTGGTGGGTCCGACATGTCAGCGGGGGGCACTTTATTTCGCGAAACCACAACTTTTTCAAAATACACGATTTTGCTGGGCTGATTCTAATTATAATGTTGGGTTGGGCCAGCAATGTTATCAAAAAATAAAAAGGGGCTGAGCATTTTGTTATAAATATATTTAAATAATAAGTGATATTATTACATTCATCCTTAAATTTATAGTCTTACCAAGCTTTATATAATAACATATAAAATATTTTTTTTAGAAAAATAGGGAGCATCTCCTCGGTTCCATTGCTGAGAACGAAACCACAACATATTCTGATACAGCACCTCAAAGAGCAGTTCGAAAGCAAAGGTAGAAAATCTACAAACTAGGGGGGGTGGATGAACACATTCTCTGAATAACACAAATCACCCGAGCGGTGCCAAAGGCAAAGCGGATAGAGCACTCAAATGACACAACGAGGGTCCATCGAAGCCTTCATGGTCTTCAGTCGAGGGGCCGTGTCAGCCTGCGGCGACTAGTAAGCAAGCGGAGACACCGGGCTGGAAGGCGTAGCATGGTGGATGTCCCTCTTTTTCGGTGCCAGGTGCCCATCATCTTCATCAGAGATCTTGAGACGAGCCCACGTGTCCAGCCCCAGAGCAGGTCGAGCCTTGTTCAGCCACAAGTGATTGCCAACGGTTTCTGGAGGGATCTTGTTAGGGTTTCCACGAAGCTCATCAACTTGTCCTTGTCCGATCCGAAGGAGAGAATCGCCCACTTCCTCACCATGTTCCCGATCAACCTCAAGACCTGCAGAATGGAAATCCAGGAGGTGTTACTGAAAATCATAGCATTTCTATATTTCCAGAGGTACCAAAGGACAGCTGAGCTAATAGTGTTTAAAACTGAGCACTTTTTGGTAGCAATCCAGAATCCGGCGACAGATTCGAAGGATGAGCCAATCTGACTAGAGAAATATTCCTCAATGTGGGACCAGAGATGTTTAGCAACTATACATTCAAAAAATAGGTGAGAACAAGACTCTTGTTCCAATAAGTAAACACAATCAAGGGGTTTGATGATGTGTCTCTTCCTAAGGTTATCCCTAGTCATCAATTTGTTTTTGGAGAGAAGCGAGAGAAATACATGAATTTTAGGGGGAACTCTCAATTTCCAGACAGCAGGGATAAACATGGGTTGAACCCCTCTAAAGTTGATAGCATGGTAGAGGGAGCTGGAGGAACACTTCCCCTTATTGTCCAGCTGCCAAATCAGGGCATTCGGCTCGGCAGTAAAGGTAATGCTTTTGGCAATTTCCTCCAACTGGAACCATTGTTCCATGAGACTATCACTAAAGTTCCTTCTAAAAGAGAGTTTTAGGCATTGACCGTCCCAAACTTCATTGACACTTTTGTTAAGCTCATTGCGGACAGAGTAAATAGGCCAAAATTGGACTGCTAGGGGGGATGTGCCAAACCAAGTATCTTCCCAGAACCTGGTTCTGCTCCCATCCCCTATGTTCCATCTATAGCCAAATTTCACAGCATGCATAATAGATTTTAATCCTTTCCAGAATCTAGAGGTCTTAGGGTTGGAGGAAGGGACAAAAATATTAGGTTTATTTCCTAGGTATTTATGGTCAATAAGAAGCTTCCAGGGTTTCAGGTCTTCCGCATAGAATCTTTTAATCCAAGACCCTAGAATACAGATGTTAATTTCTTGGAGGTTAGGTATGCCTAGGCCTCCAGAATCTTTTTTCATAGAGACTAGGGCCCAATTAGCAAGGTGTAGCTTCCTATTTCCCTCAAAATCATTCCACAAGTAATGAGACATCTGAGAATTGATGAGGTTCACTGCCCATTTAGGGAACTTGAAGAAGGAGAGGAGATACACTGGAATGCTAGCCAAACAAGCTTGTATGAGGATCAATCTACCTCTGTAAGAGAGAAGTTTGCCCCTCCACCCATCAATCCTTTTAATGATTTTATCCAAAAGGGGTTGGATATCCTCTCTCCTCAGTTTATCATAGTGGAGAGGGATACCTAGGTACTTAATGGGGAAGTTACCTTTATTACAGACTAGAATAGAGAGGAAGTCAGCTAACTCCTGATCATCCATGTTGATAGGGATGAGTTCACTTTTAGAGTAGTTGATTCTCATGCCTGAGACTTGTTCAAACCTTGTTAGAACAGTTTTCAGATTGCTAGCATGTGTGGAGTCATTGTCTAAGAAAAGGATGGTATCATCTGCATATTGAAGGCAGATGATGCCACCAGGGCAGTCCTCGGGACAGAGCCCTGCAATCAGACTATGATCAGCAACTTTGCTCAGCATTTTAGTAAGAACGTCCACTACTAAATTAAACAAAAGCGGGGAGATGGGGTCACCTTGCCTAACGCTTTACCAGCAAGGAAAAAATCACTTTCATAGTTATTCAACTTGACCCCAACAGACCCCCCATGAGTAAGTTGCTGGATCCAACTCTCCTCTATGAAAGGCTTGGAAAAGATCTAAGAGATCATTTTTCACCAAGTCCCAAAAATGCTGGTAAAACAAGAAGGGAATCCCATCAGGACCAGGAGCCCCATCAGGATAAGAGCTAAAAATGGATGCCTTCACCTCTGTCTCTGAAAAAGGGGATTCTAGCAGCTCATTTTTAGCAGGAGAGACTTTTTCAGAAACAGAGAAAAAATTGTTTTGTAGAGAGAACCCAGAAGGGTTTTCTTTCTTAAACATGTCTTTATAGAAGTCACTAGCCACTTTCAGCATCTCATCTACCTCAGTAACAAGGCCATTAGGGCCATCAAGGGAGTGAATGAGGGTTTTCCTCCTCCTCTGGTTAGCTACTGCATGGAAGTAAGCAGTATTTCTATCACCCTCCTTAATGTTCCTATCTCTAGACCTTTGTTTGTCTTTGATTTCTTCTTGAAGCCAAATTTTCTTGAGCTCTCCATGGAAAAAGTTTAATCTATTAGTCTCAGCCTCAGAGAGGTCAGTTGTTTCTGCCTTAATATCTAGAGAATCAAACTCAAGGAGGAGAAGCCTTTTGTACATTCTAAGATTAGCTTCCTCATTGGAGTTCCACCCTTTGATAGTTCATCTAAATCTCCTGATTTTGATCTGCCAATTTTCTAGGGGGAAGCTGCTCCCAGTAGGCTCATTCCAGATTTTCCTGACTAGCTCAGTAAAATCTTCTCTAAGCAACCACCACTTTTCAAATTTAAAACTATTGCTCTTTGGAGTTTGGTTAAGACCAGAGTCCCAGAGCAAAGGAGTGTGGTCACTACCACATCTGGGCAGAGCTCTACAACTAGAAAGGGGAAAAACTATCTAATTCTGTGTCATAGAAAATTCTGTCAATGGTGGACATAATCCTGGAGCAGCACTTCCAACATATCTAGCAGAACTGTGGGTTTTCCCTCTGACAGGGCAATTCTCAACTTTATGGGTAACCATTTTGCAGATAAAACAATTCTTGGGATTGACACATTTATCCAAATGATGCCCTGGTTCCCCACAGTTGTAGCAGATCACCTCAGAGTATGCCATAAGGCCCGAAGCAGGGGCAGGAGCAGTTTTCTGGATGTCCCGTCTCTTCTTTTGCTGATTCTTGACTTGAGATTTCCCACTGATCTGAGAGTTAGAACCACCAGCAGATTGATCTTCGGCAATTACAGGAGCCTGCCCTGATTGTGCGCCCATTTGGGGCGGAGGTGGGCCGTACCACTGCCCAACCGGCGCTCCCCCCCATTGTGATAGGGGAAATTCATCGGAGTTCCTGGTTCCTTCTCATCCTCCAGCCAGATGTTGTCTCTTTGGAAGTAGAAATAACCACCAGACAGCTCAATTGAAACAGATTGCAAGCCTAATTTCAATCTTCTACAGGTTTGGGGGAGAGGTAAGGTAGGGGATCCACTTGCTCCAGCTCCGGTGGCGTGCTGGTGGGCAGGAGTCCAGTCAAGCATTCCCATCTCGCAGCACGATGTGGATCTCCTGAATTCACTTCTCCTTTCTCCCATCGAACGAACGCAATCGGCGGCTCACTGGGGTGGGGCATCCTGTGCTTCTCCGAAAAATCTCCTTCGAAGTAGATCCGCAGGGCTAGATTCAGTAGCTCCCAATCCACATGATCCTTGCACATCCGAGCATACCTGCGCGAGTGAGAGAACAGATTCGGTCCCTCCTTAGCTTCCTCCCTCGCTGCTTCCTCCTCTGCTTCCCTCCATTCGCGCGTGCACTGGGTCCAGGAGAGAGCGTCGTCGCGGATCCACATCGCCCGCTCCCTCCATCTCCTCCCTCGAGTCTCCCACAGCACCGCTGGCGCAACGGAGTTGAGCGGCTGGAGCATCCGCGGGAAGGCTTTGTAGACATGCGGGAGATGCATCTTATACATCTGCCTGTCTTCCACCCATTCCGCCATGGATATGGCCGACGACTCCATGGGGCGCGTGAGCGGACTTGCTGAGGGGGGCAGGCGCGCCCGGAGTTAGGAGGCGGGGGTGGCGGCGAGATCTATGGCGGCGGCGAGGGTGGAGGTAGTGGCGGGGGCGGCGGCGAGGGTGGAGGTGGTGGCGGGGGTGAAGGGGATCGCGAGAGTGGTCATCTATTTGCGAATTATGTGAACTAAACAGTCAACATATAAAATAATTTAAATATATACAATATAGTTAGAAGGGAAACATAAGTTGGACCTGGCGTTCCTATTCCTATATAAAAATAGAACAGACCTTTGCGTTTTCTTCAAAAAAATACATAAATTGGGCTGCCAAAAATAAAACCTCGGATGGGAGGTCCATAGGCCGGTCGATACATGACGGCCCTAAGAAAATACAAACAGGCCTATCGACCTCCCATCCGAGGACGTGGGCTGCGCATGTTAAAAATGAAAGCCTAGACGGGGCAGCCCAAAACCACGTCCAACACTTGCCCAAACTTCGTCCCTCATTTTCTCTGTGTTTCACACACTCGACATTTTGTGGGCATTTTGACTGTGCATCATATGAAGATGTGCTATGCATGAATGTTGATCAGCATGATGTTAACTGGCTGGTAGTTCCATTTTCTACCATGAATAAAACTTCCAACATGATGTTAACCCTGTTTGAAAAGGCCGTGTTAATATAAATGCTCTGCCTCTGAAAGTTGCAGTTTCTTATCTGAATCTGAACTTGCAGTTTCTTCTCTGAGAATCACATTGTCTGCACTTTTATACTCCTATGAAACTACATTTTTTAAGTGCTAAAAATAGATATCTAGAATTCATAAAATACTTCATATGCTCAATACTGCAAATCTGAAATTCAAAAGACATTCATATCTGAAAGTACTCTCAAAATACACAACACAAAACACAATTCACAACCTGCAAATACTGACAAACCTAAGCTCCTTCTGACAATTTACAACCTGCCCAACTATTGGGCTGGGGGGGGCAGCCCCCTCCTATTCCTCGGTGGCAGACAGCCGCCCTGTGAGACGATGTGAACGGCGAGGGAGACGATGGCGGGGAAGCATCATCGGGCCAACTGCTTTTCTCCTCTTGCAGTTGGGTTCGGTCGGCAAAGACTCCACCGGCTCGCTCTGGCAGGACACCCTCACAAAAGGCACCCTGTAGATGCTCGATCCTTCAATCTCTGGTGGATGCTCCATCTGGGATCGATACTCCCACTACCGCTCCCTCACGATCGGATTCGGTGAATCTATTTGCTCCATGGCCCAGAGGAGCACCTCTATGTACTCCGGCGCGACTCCCTCCGGGAGTATCGCGGCCTTTTCGCTCTGTTGCAGATATTTGGCCATGGATGTCGCCGCCGCTAGTTGGTCCTTGTTGTCAAACCAAGACTGTATCTCCAACATCCTAGCTAGCTTCACAGGGTCGCCGTCTGCGATCCTCACATATCGGTTGTACTCCTCCATCGATCTACTTCTCCACAGCACCTTCACTCGCCGGCGGTGGTTTTTGAATGGAAGAGGAGAGGAGCAGCGCTGGTTTTGGATTAGAACGGGAGAGGAGCGACACTGGTTTTGGACTGGAACAGGAGAGGAGGGGCGGTGGTTTTGAAATGGAAGAGGAGAGGAGCGCCGCTGCATTTAGATTGGAACAGGAGAGGATCGACGGTGGTTTAAGAGGAGAAGAGTGGCAGAGCGGCGCTGGTCTTGGAAGTATTTTTTTGTTGTTTCGTGTATTTTGGGTCAAAGTTTGACCACATACTGTATTTGACAAGCAAAATGTGAATGCATGTCACCAAATTGATTTTGATTTTGATCCAGTCAGAGTGCGCCGGCCGTCTCGTCCAATCCTAAATCGCTGCCGCACGCTCCTCTCCCTCTTCTCCATTGCAAAACCACCTCCTCTCCTCTCCATCATCTCCATTCCAAAACCACCGTCTCGCCTCTCCCACTTCTCTATTGCAAGACCACCGTCTCTCCTCCGTTTTCTAGATGCTTTGCTCCATGGCGCGGGCGCAATCCATGGATACAAAATTAGTATACTGTATACTATTTAAAAGTCGAGGGCGGGGCTTTTCCTGCGCGGTAGGCGGCGGGGTAGTTCCGCCTAGTCGGTTCAATAGAGAAGCGAGAAGACGAGGGAGTAGGCCGCTACAAACGTAGGGCTGCGTGATTTGACAGCGAGTTACTGCTGGACAGGTGGGGCCCCGTGATTTGACTTGCCATTATCATTTTAACTGCGGCGCTACGACCGACGTGAGTCTCCCAGATTCCTGACCACCTCCATATAGGTGCCTCTCCCAATGCTCCACCATGTAGTAGAGGCTGGCTCTTGCATGAGAGCCCACTTCTCCACTTTTTCCTTGCCTCTGTTTCCTCCACATATGCAAAAATGCCATGTAAAGCGCACTATTGTACTTACTTTTACTTGCTCCTACAGGTGCTTAAGATTGCCACATAAGCATAAAGTTTGATGTGGCAAGTTAATCAAGAAGAGAGAGACTAGTTTGGTGACCCAGGGAAGAAACAGTGCTAAGCGCGTGTACCTAGGTGAAAAGACAATTTTGAGTCTATAGCTAATTAAATGAAGCAAACTTAGCAACACCATTTCATTGGAAGAGGTCACTCCTTGGAAAATGCAATAAATACACGCGCTTAGCACCGTTTCTTCCTTGAGTACGAAGAAAGAGATAGAGAGGAGTAAAAAAATACACTTATAGCCAACCTTGTTGTAGTATGAGTGACTAAGTGATGACTATGTATGACATGCCAACATCAGATAGCCTAACGCACCGTGTTAAATCTCCAAGGGCGCGACCGCGCGAGCGGCGCGACGGTCGTGGTAGGCGCGACCATGATACGGGGTACTGGCAGCCCTTGGATCTGAGATCAAATGGTCGCATGCTAAGTTGCTGAAAATTTGCAGAATAACCCTACAGGATAGGATATTCACCCATAGGTCTAGAATCACGCCATGCAACCGTTTGATCTCAGATCCAAGGGCTCTCGGAAGCCCGTATCATGGGAGAATGGAAAGGCACTACCCTGCCGTTCGCATGCTGGAAGTTCGCTCCTACTCGTCCCCGCACGTCCTTCAATACTACGGTGGTTCGCTCCTAGTCGTCCCGTCCATTCACATTACAACAGTTCCACTAATCCTAACCCTCCTCCCAAATCCATGGCGTCCCAAATCTCCACGATCGGCAGTGAGTCCAAGGTTAGAACCATCACCGGCGATGAGTTCGACGTCATCTACACCCGTTCTTCTGCGACGGTGAAAGGATGCCTTTCTCGCTTCAGACGCATGTTCGAAGACTCAGATGGTGAGTGGGTCACTGGGCTAGATGTTGAGTACACCACAGTCCTGGGACGTGAGAAGGATCTAAAGGACGAAGAGAGGAAGAAGCCCGCCGTGATCTAGGTTTGCGTGCATGACTTATGCTTGGTCTACCACATATGCCATGCCGACGTTGAGTGCCAAGATTTTAAGGACTTCCTCGAGAGCAACCTAGTCAAATTCATTACTGTAGACTTTGGTAACGATAAAGACGTCCTGCATCGAATAGGCCTCGTTGTAGGCAACACCTTCGACCTCTAGAAGAATCGGCTGGTGTCCGCTCGTCAGCCTTCATTGCTGACCTTGGCAGGAGCCATGGTTCATCCTTCGTACGGTAAACTGAAGAAACCTCCATACACGTTTCATCGTCATGCATGGCAGTGGAATGTACTAGATATAGACCACATCCACTATGCTGCAATGGATTGCTACCTTTGCTTCAATATCTACAAGGGTTGGATGAAGGGAAACAGCCAAGTGTGCGGTTCAAGCAAAGAAGTATCGGCCAAGAGGAAGAGGTACAAGGACGAAGTCGAGGATGTGGACGAGGACTCCGAGTAAGGTGGCAGTGTTGTTGCTCATGGTGGTTCTAATGCAGTGTCTACCGGAATAGTTGCAAAGTTTAATTTCAGGTGTGCTTAAGTTAATTTGAGGGGTGTGTTGTGCTGAGCCCCCAGCAGAACTATGTTATGTTTCTTCTCGTTACTTTAACTCTTCAGTACGTACATACTAGTATTTCTTACATTTCATCTTTTAGTTGGTATAGTACTACCACTTATTTCTTCACATTATATACGTACAATATATATGGCCAACATCATATAGCCAGCAGTTTAGTTGTCAAAGAATTTTAGGGTGCTTAGTTTTGTCAAAGAATTCCAGGATGCTTAGAGGGTGCTTGGATCCAAGGGACTTATTTTAGTCTGACTAAAAATAGTCTCTTTAAGAGGCTAAAGTTCCAAGCACCCCTGACTAAAGAGGGGCTAAAACTAGTCTTGAGACTAAAAAAAGTTAGTCAGGGGTACCCCTACTAAAATGTGGATTAGTCCTCTCTCTACTCATTTAACTCCTCTCCTTTAACATAGGCGAGTTCTGGATTGAAGGGTTTGGAGGATAATAAATGCTCATTAACTTGATTTTAGCCTTTTTAGTATTTGGATCCAAGCATGGGTGAGGCTAGCATGTTTTAGTCCCACTACTTTTAGTCATGGGACTAAAACGTATCCAAGCACCCTCTTAGTTTTATTTGAGGGGTGGGTTGTGCTGGACACCATTATTGTGACTAGCCTTTTTAATAGTTCTATATGCATAATTTGGTGACGAGCGCTCTCTATATGTGCCACCTTTTTTAATTTTCAAGTTTTGCTCCATGACGCAATCCATCGATACTACTATTGTACACAAGTATACATTTTTTAAAAGGCTAGAGGGCGGGGCAGTCTAGCTTGGTCGGTTTCACGAGAGGTGAGGGCCTTTGTGATTTGACGGCTCACTACTGCTGGAAGGCGGGGCCTTGGGATTTGACTGCTTGTATAAATGCGCAGACGACCTGATCGAGGAGGAGCAAAGAACCATGCGGTATACTCAAGTTTTCCACTAGAGTAGTACTGCGATGGAGGAGCACGAAACACGGCAGCCCAGTGCCATATGGCGATAAAAAATGATCTAATTTGCTAGTCATCTCATTGTTAGCATTGTTCTCTTCATTCCCTAAAAAAACATTGTTCTATTCATGCCTCGCAGAGAACGTGACACATGCGGCAAAACACCCGAAGCAAAAGATGAAACACAGGAGCAAAAGAAGAAGGAAGATTATCACCCCAAATGATCTAATTCGCCGCGGAGTCGTAACTGCTTCTTCATCGCCTCCACGACCTCCATCTCCTTGCGCGTCTCCTCCGCCCATCTTCATCATTGTGTCCATGATGCGGCATTTCTCAATGCCAGCCATCATCATCTGTTCCACGGCCATATTACATACCTTGACAGCAGCCGGGTGCTCAATGTGGAGCTTCGCCAACTCTTCCTTCTGTTCCATGGCGAGGGCCTGCAGCATCTTCATCGAGGAACTACTATTCTCATGCAGCTTCTTCCAGCCGGCGTTCTTCTCCTTCAACAGGTTGATCTTGTGGCAGAGCTTCGCATTGTCCTCCCGAAGTCGCAGGATTTCACCGGTTGCCTTCTTCTCCGAGGCAATGCTCTTCTTCAGCAGCATCACCAAGCCGGCGGTCAACTCCCCCTGCTGATTGAGCTCAGCGAGCATGTCTTCGATGCTCTCCTTCAGCAACTCCATCAAGCCTTGGATGAACTCCTTCTGCTTATTGAGCTGATCGGGCATGCCGTCGAGGGATAACGACTCCAACTCCGCCGGCTCGGCATGTTCGCCTCCGCGGCTAGGGCGCTCCTGGGAGCCATTGCCTGCCCGTGAGAGATCTTTCGAGGTCTCTGCGTGGCGGCGAGCCCTCTCTTTTTTTCCGCAGCCTTGGTTGCTGCTCCCTTGTTACGAGTATTTCTCGACCTAGAGCTCTGCTCACCGGCCATGGCAACGACGGACGAAGAAGAAGCACTTATGAGGAGGAAAGGTAGAGTGATTTTCGGTTAGGTAGTTCCCCTTTTTATAACCTAAGTACTAGCACTAGTACTAATACCTGCATAGTGGGAACACTTTCAGGTTTGGTACGTACTACTAGTAGGTGTGAGCAGGCTTTCGAATGTGATGGGAACAAGGTAAAGATTAATTGATGGCTTTGGTTTTGAGGCCCGAAACGGCTCCCGATGAGTTTAGCGGAACATAAATTTCAAGTACTACTACACTACTCAAATGCGTAAATATTATGTTACTATCAAAAATTGGCACAAAATACGAAGGAGACCAATGGAAGTACTACTAGCAACCCACGATTTAACTACTCGCATGTGCGTAGTGGAGTAATAATGTCTTTCTTCTGCCCTCACATCCACTCAATTTGCATGCACTGTATCAATTGACCATCAATGAAGTGAATGACTTTACACGCGTCAAATTATCACATGGGGTGGATCTTGGTACAAAGTTGCGTCCGCCCGTGTACCCGCGTGTGCGTGCGAGGAATGAGTGCGTGCATGGCGTGCGTGCACATCTTCGCTTCGTGCATATACCGCCAGTATGGCTCAGGGAGGACGAGTACATTCTTCTGGAACCAGCAGCACGTCACTGTGATCAATCCACAGAAGGAGGTCGCGACAACGCCTACACATGTGCCACGTGGCTTCATGAACTATAAGACAGACACTATGTAGCGTGCCATTGGTATTCTATTTTACGTGTTTTGCACGTACTCAAAGTACTAGTAAGGTACACGTGCATTGCACGCATCAGATTTTGCAACCAAATTACGAATAAATACCACACTATAGCATGTAAGCTCTGAGTCATATATGCCTGATGTAGCGCTTCGTTTAATTCTTATAGTTCATCTCATTCAAAATCAATTAGTTTTTATAAAAAGCTAAGAATGCGGGAATAGAAAAAACATGGGATTATAGTGGAATGTCGTCTTGAATCCTACAGGATTGTACGAGTGTTTGATTGTGCATAGAAAAAACGCAGAATTCTTTCAAAGAGGTTTGAGTGGATGGGATGTTTGCTATGAAATCTAGTGCAAATGAATCATATGGACAAATTCCTATGGTTTACAATCCTATGAATCAAACAACCAAGATAGGAAAAATTCCTAATGATTAGAATCCTCCAAAATTCCTTTGAGAATCCTTTGAATCAAAGAAGCCCTTAATCTATTTTATGATTCATGGAATTGTGCGTTGTAAAGCATAAAGTAAAAACAAATAATGGCAACTCAACTAGAAAAAAGTTTGGGCAGTTATGATACAGAAGATTCTAGAACAAAAGAGAACCACTGTTGTTTTGAGGTTTGTGCATTATGCTTAAGTTCAACCATGGAGTCTGCTAGATTGTACATGTGGCAAAATCCGGTGGGGGGCTAGAATATGGTGCGAGGGGCCGAGTGGAGGGAGACTATGAAGGAATGCACAAGTGCGAGATCGATATTTAGAGAGAGAGGGCGAACACATGTGCTGATGTGCGCAGTGGTGGAGCCATGAAAAATAAATGAGCTAGGGGGCCAAGCATTGCTAATCCTTTACGAGGAGGGCCAATTCATGAACTTAAACCATTTTTAGCAGCAATTGTCTAATGATGACATTCATATTAGCCTTGATATATAGTGATGTTAGGGGGAGGGGGTAGGGCCCTTACTGCCCCCTGTGTTCGCCATTGTGCACGCGTCTGAGAGATGAAGCGGAAGGCATGGATGATAAGAGGGGGACGTTGGATACATAATTGATGTGGGTGTATTAGCTATATATGTTAATCCTATATAGAGAGGTATAGATTGATCGATGTGGACGTGGGAAAGAGGGTGAGACCTCACTGGATATATCGATTGATCGGTTTGTGTGGAAAACTATGAAATACCTAGCTATATATACACATACATAGAGGAACATCGATCGTTGCGCATGCACGCGTGAGAGATAAAGAATGCCCGATATGATGGAGAGGGGGATGTGTGTTGGTGTGTGCCTTCATGGGAGACCGACCTGAAGAAAAAGATTGCATGCGTGCGATGGATAATGCTGACTGGTAGTGTGTGTGCATGCATGCACGAGAGAAGGTTAGTGGTACAATTATAAAGAGAAGACTACTGTGTGGGTGTAAAAGAATAGCTGAATAGGTGAGGTCACAATCAATGTAAAGTTGAATTCAAATATATGAATAAGAGATCCTGATATTTGAAACCCATGCATGCATGAATATAACGGAGATCTGCGTGGTGTGGTTTGGAAACGAGCATGATGTAATGTATACACATTGAACAACGTCAGACTGATTTGAATTTTAGATACCGATGGCAGACATCATTTGGCCACGTCGCATCCGTGCATGGACACACTATTCTAATTGGAGATGATGGGCGGCTTTTGCATCACATATCTATATCTATACCCCTATATATATATTATATTTTATATATTTTTTATATTGTGTGCGGGTAACTTTAACTTTGAAAGATGGTCGTTGGATGAGGCGAATCCGATGGTCAAAGATGGCAAATTTGAGTACTACTAGCCGTTGGATATCATCTAGATTCCACCAGATTTCGCCACATGTATAATCTAGAAGACTCCATGGTTGAACTTAAGCATAATGCACAAACATCAAAACACAAGCACTGCTTATTTGTTCTAGAATCTTCTGTATCTGAATTTCCCAAATGTTTTTCTACATGATTTGCCATTATTTGTTTTTACTTTATGTCTTACGACGCACAATTCCATGAATCTTAAAATAGATTAGCTTTCTTATAAAAACTAGATGATTTTGAATGAAATGAACTATAAGAATTAAATGAACATCTACATCATGCATATATGAATCAAATCTTGCATGCTATAATGTGGTATTTATTCATAATTTGGTTGCCAAATCTCATGCGTGCAATGCACGTGTACCTTACTCTAGTCTAAATGGTGTTTGAATGTGTGTTGTGCGTGTTGAGGTGCAAATTGTCTTTTTTTGGTACACGTTAAGCTGGTCTTCCGAAATTTCAAGCCGCGCCTTGTTATGCCGAAAATTCAAGCTAGCGTCTCTGTCTATCGTGCTGGGAAACTCCCGCCTCTTCAACTCGCGCCTTGTTAGCCCGAAATATTTAAGATATATCTTTGTCTCGTTGTGCTCCAACAACTCCCTCCATCTCTACCCGCGCCTTGCTATTCCGAAATTACAACGCTTGCGAAAACTCCCACCTCCTGTGAAATCCCGACACACGAAATGCCCGTGGTACCCCTGAACCGAAAGAACCGCCTCAAATCGGTGGGGGTACTTTCGTAACTTACCCCACATTTCGGACAAGCGCGTCTCTAAGCCATGGTTCCCCACTGCCATCCCATCTGCCCACCCATTCGTACACCGAGGCCGCGAAAACCCGCAACGAAACCCCACACCCTGCTCCGTCCGCCACCCAGCCGGAGCCTCTTCCCCAACGACGTCGTCCACAACAACACCTCGACGTCCCTCATCCACCGTACCGGATGAGGATCCGTCATCGATCTCATCGTCCTGCCGGTTCAGCCACACCGTCCTCTACCTCCAAGGAGCTGCCCCGATGTTCCCCTCGTCTTTCGCGCCACCTCCATTCCCACACCGCCGTCTTCACCTGCACCACCGGAAGAGCATCATCATCACCGTTTCCTTGGATGAAGCTGCGGCCTAATCGGTGCCACCAAAGAGGTTGTACACTAATCACCGCATTTTCTTCTTGATTCGATCTCACGGTGCTGCCGGCGCTCGGTCCCGAGCCGACACGGCGCGGCTCCATCCACGGCGGCGTCGCCGGCCACTTCCTCCACGGAGTCGCTCCCTCGGCGGGGATATCCACATCATTAGGACCTGCTGCTGCTTTAGCTCTCGCTCGCGTTGCTGCTCTGCTCTTGCTCTCAGTCCCATGCCTAGTCTGCTCTTGCTATTGCTCTTGCTCTCGCTCTTGCTCTTGCTTGCGATGCTACTCCGATTTAGCTACACTTCACTCTGATGCCGCCGGGGTGAAGGAAGAACCAGTCGCAGCGGGGAGGGGGGCTCGCCGGAGAGGTACCCCACTATCTATCTTAGGGATCAGGATGGGGGCGGTGGTCGCCAACGGTGGCGGGGCGGTGGCGTGGGGATCGCCGGAGAAAAAGATCGGCACCGGGGGGCCTAGAGGGATGGCCGGGGCGGCGGCGGACCGGCGGTGGGGAGTGTTTTCGAGGCGGGCGGGGCGGCGCACCGCCGGCCACGGGCGGCGGGGGGCTGCTGTTTGGCCGGCTCAGGGGGGTGGAGGTTGAAGATGAACCGCGGGCCCTTGATTTCTTATCCAACGACCGCAAAATCGACTGACCAGAGATGATAAAGTCAATCGACCGACATGTAGCCTCACCTTGCTAGTGCGTCCAGTTTCGACAGCAAAATTCAGTTTTGACAGCAAAATTCAATTTCGATAGTTAAGTTCAGTTTCGACAGTTAAATTTAGTTTCGACAGTTAAGTTCAGAGATGAGCGGCTGGTGTATTTTACGTCTAGCACTTTGTGTTTATGTATTTTACGTCATGTATTGTAGATGCTATTAGAATTCCACTCAGGTTAACGTTGTTCGTTGTCTCTCTTGTCCTGCTTTAGCCTCGGCGTCGTACAACTCACTAGAGCTGCTCCAACGACGAAACCCTCCATCACAGCGGAGCAGTACCTCGGGCTCCATCTCCAGACGCCTAAGATCTTCTTCCCCTCCTCCGACAGCCAAGTCAGCTGGAGCATCCTCACCGCCCAACCCAATCACGCTGAGATTGACATGGCTTTGCCAAAGAGGTTGTACACTTGTTGCATCTCTTTTTTACTCTACATGTTATATGTATTGTCCACTGAGCACTCGTAGTAATGGGAAAGACGATTATTTTATCCTACTATATGACAAGCAGTGAGGTACCAGACAACTTAGCTATCTGTAATGGACTCTCTTGAACGCCATCATTATTTATCTATGCGCGTTTGAGCTGTGCATTTGTCGATGGGCCTGGGAGTTGAGCTAGTATGGCAGTGGCCTAGGTCCAAAGTAATAGAAGTAGCACAAAAACATTTTTTAGTGTAGGATTTTCCTTGCTCAAGCCTGCCTACTAGAATCGCCAGTGCTTGAAAGGAAAAGTGAATGAAAAACATTGGAATTGGAAAGTTTCCTATGGTACTACTTTTCATGAATTTGGTGCAAAGGAATGGAGCAAAGGAAAACTTTAGGATTTGTTCCTTTAGTGTCTCCTTGAAAGAAAAACCGTAAGAATTCTAATTTCCACTTCTCCTCCTTTTCATATTCCTATTCATCAAGCACAAGACTAATAGATAGTAGCATAATAGCATTATAACCGTACATTTTCTTGTGGTTTGACTTAATCTCACCATGCTTTTTTACATCCTGTGATTTCCCAATTGTTGTGAATCAAACACCCAGATTGGCAGGAATCCTGTGTTTTTAAATTCTCTGTTTTGCACATGCATTCCTATCCTATTCCTGTCTATTTCCTATCCCTGCATTGTTAGAATCCTCAAATTCAAACAAGCCCTTACTCAATTACTTCTGTTACAGATATGTGTGAAAGAAAACCTTGTGTGGTTTGTCCTGCTCCTGCGGTGTTGTGTTCCACCCCAGCTCAGCTGCTCCAACGACGGAAGGGTTCACCACAACAGGGATCCGCTCTCCAGACTGTCTTTCGCCACCTCAGATCTTCTTTCCCGCCACCGGTAGCGACGGCAACTGCATTACCATCATCAACTGAGCAGATGACCTTGAGGACTACACGGGTCCACAAGAGAGGTTGCACTCTTCCGTGTCTGCTTACGTTATGCGTCGCTTAATACGATGACATGCTACATTATCATCGTGTTCACCTATTAGACTCCGAGTCAGGTCCAAACTAATGCTGAAACTTGAGTTTTTAAATGGTTGTGGGGTACATATTGGGGCAGCAATCAGTACTATATGTCTACTATCTGGTTAATCTCCGGTGTCTACTATTAGTTTGATGTTGGGTGCAAACAAACATTAAAGGAGCCATTATCTGTATTTTTTAACTAAAGCTATTATCTGCCTGCTATCATTGGTTTTGGGTCTATCCACAGTTTGCTACCATCACTCTGGATTTGTGCATGCACTCCTTACATAATCTCACTATGTTTTATTCCTATGCATGCCAGTTATTGTACACAATGGAACTGATCATGTAGACCAAAAGAGACGAGCCTTGCGTGGCAATAAAATTTCATGCAGACGTCGTTCCATGGTGGGAGCAAAGGCAGCCCCCCTCCACCCATTTCGGATTGTAATCAAGAGGAAGATAACAGTTATGAGGGGGATTCAGAAGGAGAAGACCACTCCTATTTACCCCATGAGGTCTTCGCAATAACTTGGCATGCTAATGTTGGTAATATCATGCATATGGTGCCTTGCATTGCTTACTGTATACATTAAAGATGTCATCTGCTTAGTTTAGACATGCTTTGTGTCAATGCCATCTGTTTAGTTTCTTTATCGTATATGTGAATCATGCAATGCCATCTTGTCTAGCCAGGCATCATATATGTGAATTTTGCAATGCCACCCTGGTTAGCCAGTCATATTATATGTGAATTATATCATGCCATCATTTTTTTATTACGTGTTAAATTTGTCAGCAATTTTAGTACATTCAATTACTCTTCCTGTGCATCAGCCATTTAGCACGGTCATGGAAAAATCTGGAGTGGAAACAAGGTCTTCAGAGCAGACAATGCTATCTGACGAAGCGCATGTCTTGCTGGTTACCGATAGATCCTCAGAGGAGGATTCAAAGACAGATGACCAGTCATATTCCCCCCCCCCCCGAGGTGCATGCCCTAACTTGGCAGGGTTATGTTGCTCATATCGTGCGTATGGTATCTTGCATTGCTATGTCATTTGCTTAGTTTAGACATGCTTTGTGTGAATGCCACCTGTTTAGTGTCTAATTACCATATATGTGAATTATGCAATGCCATCTTGTTGCAAGACAGTATATATGTGAATAATGCAATGTTATCTTGTTGCAAGGCATTATGTATGTGAATTATGCAATGCCATGCTGTTTAGGCAAGCGTCATATATGTGAATTATATCATGCCGTCCTTTTTTTGTATTTCTCATTGCTTTTGTCGACAATGTTTGTATATTCAACTACTCTTCCCATGCATCAGCCATTTGAATTGGTGATGGAGAAATCTGGAGTGAAAACAAGGTCTTCAGAGCAGACAATGCTACCTGCTGAAGCAGATATCTTGCTGGTTACAGATAACTCTTCAGAGGAGGATTCAGAAGTAGATGACCAGTCCTATTATCCCCCTAAGGTGTATGCTCAAACTTGGCAGCGTTATATTACTCATATAATGCATATGTTGTATTGCGATGCTTAGTTTTTACATCATATACACAATATTGAATGCCATCTCCTTAGTTGACACATCATATATGCGATTGCCCTCTGCTCACTTCCTTAGTATATAAATCATATATTTGAATTATGTCATGCCATGATGTTTACATAGACAGCATGTATCTGAATTATGGCATGCCAACCCATTTTCTAAAGACATAATATAGTTATATCATGTCATCCTGTTTACATAGTCATCATATTTTGAAGTATGTCATTCTATCATGTTTAGTTAGCCATCATACATGTGAAATTGTGTCATGCTATCCTGTTTAATTAGCATCATATATGTGAAATTATGTCCTGCTATTCTGTTTGCTTAGACAACATAAATGTGAATTATTTCATGCCCTGTTTTCTTCCCTACTATCCATTGCACCTGTCTATCTTACAATGTTTGTACATTCAATTACTTTTCTTGTTTATCAGCCATTTCAATTGGAGGGAGTGATGGCAGTATCTGTGGGAGTAAAAACACGATCTTCAGACAAGATCGTGCTACCTGTTGATGCAGATAGAACCACGGTTGTACTTGCCCAAGAACCAGCCCCACCACACATAACCCACACTCATGCAGATTGTACCCCTACCCAGTTGGACAGAGAACCAGCTACACCCCTTCTAACCCCAACCCCAACAGATAGACACCCAGTTCCTGTTGACACAGCACCGTCTCCACCACAGAGCACCCAAACACAAGCAGTTAGTAAGGCAACTGCAGTGCCCAAATCACGAGGACCACCACTCTGAACCCGAAGTCAACGCTTAAAGCAAAAGAAAAATTGTTCTCAGGTCAGGTTCCGTAGCTATGGTTCATACTACTTTGCTCTTGCATCACTGTATTTACTGATACCAACTAATTTCGAATTTCAAGGATGCAATTGAAACTCCAATGGCGCAACAGGTATGTTTTAAACCTGTTTCTTCAACGTGTTTGGCTGTTTGCTGTTGTAACTTGCTCTATGTTGATTTCAGTTTCAATTGAATAAACAGTTATGTTCTCATGCCATGCACATTACAAGTGTTGTTATTGCTGTGTAGTTTCCCACACTTATATTCTGTCTATGCTGCTTTGTCTTAAATAGATATGATTCGAACTGTATCTATCTTGATTTGGCAACATAAACTAGAATGATATAGACCATACAGTGACCATACTACATAGATATATGTTTGTTTCATGCTGTTATCCTGTCCACCTTACTAATGAACTTGGTAAAGGAAGTAATGCAGATAAGGTTCAAGATAGTGAGACATCCCTGTTGGTCTCCAAGAAAGCTGATAAAAACTATATTGAAGACACTGAGACAACCCCAAAGTCTTGTCTTGATGTAGTGTTCGAGTTACTGGCTACCACTGCTGGCACCAGCTCTTCGAACTCATTGCCCGAATCAGTTCGGCTTCTTGAGTCTCAACTTCAAGTTGAAAGACATCGATCAGATGTTATGCGACAGGAAGCCGAAGGACTGAGGAAGTCCCTGCAGAATTTATATGCATACTTTCTGGTGCAATAGCAAGCGCTGGAGGACTTAAGCGCCAAACAAGAGAAACTTATAAGCTTGCTAAGCATCTTGCCAGCATTATGGGTACCCAGGATATTGTTTCTTGAGCTCTTCTGAAGTGGTTTCAGTTCTGGACTTGTTTTGCTGCGGCGTTTATATGCTGCTGTCTTCCCTATATTTGCACTGGTGGCGAACATTGATGCCCAGTGGATGTAATATGTGTAATAGCCGTGATAGCCTAGTGTAAGTTGCTTGCTTATTTATTTCCTTATTGTCTTGTTTATTTGTTTGCTTGTAGTCAGTGCAGTTCTTTTTCTGTGGTTTGCTAGTGGCTGCAATAACCTATTTTTTAAAACTAGGCCACAATAACCATGGGCTAATATTTACTGTAGTGACACTGGGCCTCCTATGGGCCGTACAAATAGTGGGCCTTCTACGGGCCGTAGAAACAGTGGGCCTTCTACGGGCCGTAGAAACAATGGGCCTTCTATGGGCCGTATCATCAATGGGCCTTCTACGGGCCGTATCATCAATGGGCCTTATACGGGTCGTATGATCGATTGGCCAAACATGGGCCAAACAGACCGCATTCTGGCCGTAAACGGGCTAGAGTTGGAATCATCCGTTCATGGGCTGACCATAACGGGCCATCGTTAATAGGCCGTATTTGATGACGCTATGAAAATGGCCCAACGTATTAACGGACCACAAACGGGCCGACTGTAACCACGGGCTGAATTTGGCCCACAAGCAGAAAATGACAGTAACGGGCCGTAAGTAAACGAATGCAGGAAATGAGCCCAAGAATAAATGGGCTCTGAGAAGGCCGAAAGATAACATGGGCTGGAGACGGCCCAATGGAATAACGGGCCTTTAATGGGTATAAAGTGATACTCTATTCATTACGGGCTAGTTTCACCACGGGCCGTTAATGAGTGTAAAGTGATACACTGTTCTTTACGGGCCAGTTTCAGCACGGGCCGCTAATGGGCCAAGAGTTACAAAGGGCCTCATATGGGCTGAAAGACGTCATGGGCTATACATGGGCCAGAAGTGAAAACGGGCTAGAATCTATTGGACGGCCCAGATGACGCTACTGGGCCTACTTCGGATAGGGCATAACGGGCCTTGGGTTAGCGGGCTGTAAATGGGCTATATGCGAATAGGCCATTAACAGGCATTCCATGGGCCGGCCCACCAGCTTTTGACCAAGTCAAATGGGCCGGCATTTTCACAGGAATGGGCCACTGTTGGGCCATGCCACGTGTCAACGTATCATAGGCGCCTTCTGTCTAGTGAGTGGATGACATCTGTCCCAACGATGAGCCGACACGCGTTTCCTCTAGCCAATGATGATTTTACACGTGGAAAATCCCCATTGGTCAGGGCTGTTAACGGGTTATCGGATCCAAGATCCGACCCGATAGCTTAACGGCGTTCCATTACGGTGGATGCCACATGTCGGTCACCCTTGACGAAAGCACTTCTGTGACGCACGATTTATTGTCATGGAAGTGGACACTTCCGTGATGATAATTTTGGTAATGTCATGGAACACTTCTACGACAACACATGTATGACTATCTTGATTCTATCATAAATTTGTCATGGATGTACATGCATGACAAAAAAGCGACCTACTGTGACAAACACGTATCATCACGGAAGTGTATTTTTTTGTAGTGAGGGTAGTTCGGACCCTCTTGACGATTTCCAAGGGCTCGACAGCCGAATTAAGGTTCTGCTTGAGAAGGCCGCTTTGTACTTCTGCTGCTAAGGCAGCTGTGTTCTCTTCGGTACGGAGGGAGCGTTCCGTATTTCCATTGACTGTTATGATGCCACGTGGTCCGGGCATCTTGAGCTTGAGATAAGCATAGTGCGGCAGACTCCTTGCTTCGGAAATTGTCCGGGGATCCGAAGACAACCTCGAGCGTGATTGAGCCCGTACAGCGGGCCTCTACACTTGGTATGACTCCTTTGAAGGTAGTCTTTATGGGTTTGATCCGTGATGGATGAATGCCCATTTTGCGCACTGTATCTTGATAGAGCAAGTTGAGGCTGCTGCCACCGTCCATCAGGACTCGCGTCAGGTGGAACCCATCAATTATTGGGTCTAGGACCAGTGCGGCTGAACCACCGTGATGGATACTGGTCGGATGATCCCGGCGATCAAAAGTGATCGGGCATGACGACCATGGATTAAATTTTGGGGCGACTGGCTCTATCGCGTAGATGTCCCTGAGCGCGCGCTTGCACTCCCTCTTGGGGATGTGTGTATCATATATCATGTTCACCATTTTGACCTGAGGGGGAAACTTCTTTTGTCCCCCTGAGTTTGGCTGCAGGGGCTCCTCGTCATCGTCCTTGCTCTCTGATCCCTTTTCCTTGTTCTCGACATTTAACTTGCCGGCTTACTTAAAAACCCAGCAATCTCTGTTGGTATGGTTGGCTGGTTTGTCTGGGGTGCCATGGATTTGGCACGGACGGTCGAGTATGTGGTCCAGGCTGGATGGTCCCTGATTGTTTCTCTTGTACGGTTTCTTCCGCTGGCTGGACTTGGAGCCGCTGAATCCGCCATTGACTGTAGTGTCGTCGGTATTATTACCATTGCTTCGGCGTTTGTGTCTGTCACGTCGGAGCTTGCCGTTGCTATTTTTGGCCTCAGAGGGGCCTGCTTCGCTGGCCGTATTTTTACTACAAGCCATCAGCTATCCTCATCCGCACAAAAGTGGGTCATAAGTGCCATGAGGACTGCCATGGATTTCGGCTTTTCTTGGCCGAGGTGGCGGGTGAGCCATTCATCGCGGATGCTATGTTTAAAGGCCGCTATAGCTTCGGCATCCGGATAGTTGACGATCTGGTTCTTTTTGGTTAGGAACCTAGTCCAAAATTTCCTGGCTGACTCTCCAGGTTGTTGGACTATGTGGCTTAAGTCATCGGCGTCTGGTGGCGGGACATATGTACCTTGGAAGTTGTCAAGGAAGGCTTCTTCCAAGTCCTCCCAGCTGCCAATAGAGTTTTCAGGTAGGCTGTTTAACCAGTGCCGAGCTGGCCCTATGAGCTTTAGTGGGAGGTATTTGATAGCGTGCAGGTCATCTCCGCAGGCCATGTGGATATGGAGAATAAAATCCTCGATCCATACCGCGGGGTCGGTTGTTCCGTCCTATGATTCAATGTTAGCGGGTTTGAACCCTTTGGGGAATTCGTGATCCATTACTTCATCGGTGAAGCAAAGAGGGTGTGCGGCGCCTCTATATCAGGCCGCGTCGTGACATAGCTCTGATGGAGTCCGTCTGGGGTTGTCGGCTCGGGTGTGACTAGGTTTGTCACGTCCGAATAGGTAGCCATCATCATGTGTCGAGGAACGTCCTCGCGATCCGTAAATCGATCGGGTATATCCTGCTCTACTATGCAGGGTCTGCCAGAGGTCGTGTGTATGACCCTAAACTGTTTTGTCTCTGTTTTTTGTGGTGGCGGGGCAGGCTGCTGTTCGGCTTGAGTTGCCGCTCTATCCCGACCACGAGGTGGTCAGTCCGCCGCACTGTCCCGACCACGTAGTGTTCGGTCCGCCGCATTACGCGAGGGAAGTATGGGCTCCTGCGCCTCTTCATCGAACTGAGGTAGCAATCTTTGTTTTGGGTAACTCTTGGCTGGGCGTTTGAGGCCGTATTCTTCGGCTGCCAGAATGTCACTCCACCTGTCGACGAGCAGATCTTGGTCAGCTTGAAGCTGCTGCTGCTTCTTTTCAGTCTCCTTGCGATGGCTATTAGCTGGCGCTTGAATCACTCCTTCTCGAGAGGTTCCTCAGGCACGATGAAATCTTCATTGCCGAGGCTTTTCTCATCCTCAGAGAGCGGATGATAACTACCGTCCTCCGAGTCGTTGGGCCTGGCTTGTTCGTCAAGGCTGGCTTGCCCGTTTTCTTGCTCCTCCTGTTCGGATGTTACCTCAGCAAGGTCTTCATTGTTTTCGGCATCGTCCGGAGTATTGTCTTCTCCAGTGCCGGTATTGCTGTCCTTTGAACGACGTGAATTAGAGCGGCGCCAAGGACGCCGGCGTTTTTGCTGTGTCTCAGGAGGTTTATTCTCAACTTGATTTTCTTTGTCATCGCCGCTATTCTCCTTTGGTGAATCCACCATGTACACATTGTACGAGGAAGTGGCCGTCCAATGTTCGGTGAACGGTGGGTCCTAGGCCTCTTCTTCTCCGGCATCGTCATCCATACCGTCAATGTCATCAGAGCCGTAATGGAGCATGTCAGTTAAGTCTTCGACAGTGGCTATAAAGTGGGTGGCGGGTGGGGAGCGAAATACCCTGTCATCAGCTGAGGTAACAAGCTAAACATCAAAGTCCACGCGGAACTACTAGTGAGACTGAAGTCTCTCTGCAAAAACATAAATTAAGCAAACATGAGTAAAATGTACCCAGCAAGACTTACATCAGAACTAGCTACATATGCATCAATATCAACAAAGGGATGGTGGGGTTTAACTGCAGCAAGCCAACTTTGACTCAGTGGCTATCCTGAACTACGATTGCAAGTAACTCTTTTGAGGTGGTGCACACGAGTCCACATATTCACCATATCAATACACCACTATGATCCACTCTCGTCTCCCTACGAGAAGGCCATCCATAGCACTCACGCTTATCTTGCGCATTTTAGAGTATCCACTTTCAATTGTCTATGAACTGTACAGGCAACCCAGAGGTCCTTTACCGCGGACACGGCTATTCGAATAGATCATTTATAACCCTACAGGGGTGTACTTCTTCACACATGCTCTCGCCACTTACCACCATGTACACGTCATGTATCTCGGCAACCTTCAAGCGGAAGCCTGGCAAGGGAGTCGGCCACGACCTGACTAACCACACAAGTCTCTAGTCTAGGTTTATCACCTATTCGGGTTCCATCTGCAAGGAGATCCGGCCGGGGTTTCTCTCACGACCCGAAACGATGAGAGCAGGGTTCCCGAGGCACCAAACGGGCGTCTTGGTACACCGTGCCTCGTGTCTCTACTGCATCATAGCCCACCCCTAGGGTCAGCGCTACGCACGGCCCCCAACACATATCCTACAAAACCAGAAACTAGTTGCAACTCCTGGACAAAGATCGAGGCGATTAATAAGCCGAGAGGGGTCAAGTTACCGGAAGCCAATGTGTGGTAGTAACTGTTCATGGATCACAAACACAGAACTCAGTTCCTGAGGACAGTTTCAATGAGACAACCCACCATGTACTCCTACATGGCCTCTAACCGCTACCTTTACCAAATCGTGTTCACACACTTATCTCTCAACAGTAGGACATGTTGACCACATTCCAATTCATCCCCGATGAATCAGACCTGACTCAACTCTAAGCAGTAGCAGGCATGACAAACAAGCATGAATGAGTAGGCACATCAGGTCTCAAACAAATCCTACTCATGCTAGTGTGTTTCATCTATTTACTGTGGCAATGACAGGTCATGCACAGGAAAAGGGGTTCAACTACCGCAACATGTAACAGTTGAAGCGTTGTTGTCCTAATGCAATAAAAGAGAGCAGGAGCGAGAGAGTGGGATTGTATTGGAATGAACAAGGGGGTTTTGCTTGCCTGGCACTTTTGAAGATAGTATAGCTCTTCATCGGTGTCATCGAACTCATCGTCGGAACAACGTCTACTGAGGGGGAACAACACCGGCAACTAAGAGGAAATACAATCAATGCAATGCAACAATATGATGCATGATCATGACATGGCAATATGATGCGATTTGAGCTAATGCAACTAGCAACCAGATTAAATGAAGTTGGTTTGAATCAAAGATTCAAATTCAAACTCCATATGTGATTATTCAAATGCCATTCATATGATTTGTCCTAAACAGTAGCTAAAAGTTGTTCTAACATGCATGAAAAAGGTACAGATGAATAGATTGGATTTTTCTGATAATTTTTCATATATAACTTATTTCATTTGGAGTTATAGATTAATTCTATGATTTTTAGAGGTTTTAAACATTTTATGGAATTTGCAGGATTATATTTAATCTTGAAAATCATTAATGACGTTAGCACTATGTCACTACTATGTCAGCAGGTCAACCGGGTTGACCAGGGTCAAACCTGACTAGTGGGTCCTACCAGCCAGTGTCACAGCGCTGGCTTGGTTCACTGACGGGTGGGGCCGATCAAGGGCCACGTTAGCACGGTTAACGCTGTCGCGTGGGGCCACAGTGGTTAACTATAACTAAACAGGAATTAAACTGCAGTTAATTAAGGGCGTGGGGCCCATGTGTAAGTGGGTCAGGGGTAATTAAGCTGGGTAATTAGTGCCTAACGACGGTGCCACGTCATCATGTCGGAGACCAGCCGGCGGCAGCCACAAGACACGGCGGGGGCACGTCGGACTTGCGCTAAATGCGCCGGCTTGGTGCGCTGAGGGCACCAGGGCGTAGCCCTTGCTCTCGCGCATCCAGAGGACCAACTAGGAGGTCGCGGGGTCACCGGAATCTCGCCGGCGTTGAGGTTTAGCGGCGGCAGAGCCACGGGCTCCAGGCAGGCAACAGCTGCGGTGCACGGCAGGAGGCGTGGCTAGTGGCACTAGGTTGCTAGGGAGGTGGTGAGCATGGTGGCACGCGCGAATGCGAGCTGCAGTGGCTCAGACCACGACGGTGAGGAACCACGGCAGCGGTGGCTCTCGGCCCCGGTGGTTAGCACGGCTACAACGTGCGAAAGACTGCGAGGAGGGAGGGAGAAAACGATGGCGCTCACAGCGGAACTAGCAGAATCAACAGCGAGGATGGGGACGGCCTCAAGCTTGTGAATCGACAAGGGCAAGCCACGGTGGCTGAAGAGGAAGACGGCGACGGAGACGGTGAAGCAGAGCTCCCCGGCTTGCGCGGCTTCCTTAGTGACAAAGAGGGAGTCTATGCGCTTCTTCTTGACGCAGTAGCAAGGCGTGTGGTGGCCAGTGGCCGTGGTAACGGCGAGCGGCGGCGACGAGCGTGTTCGGTGGTGCTGCGGGGAGAGAGCAGAGAAGCGGGAGGGGGGGGGTCCAAGGTGAGAGGGGAGAGGTGTAGGGGGTTCGTGGCATCACGGTGGTGCGAGGGGGAGGCTCGGGAACGCCTCGGTGGAAGCAGGAGGTGGAGGCCTCCCAGTGAGCGCGTGCGTCTTCGCCTCTGCCTACTGTCAGAGGTTGAAGATGGCACGACTGCCTGGTGGGCTGGGCTGCCTAATGGGACAGCTACAGGTAAGGCCAGGTAAGTGGCCCAGCTACTCTCTCTCTCTCTCTCTCTCTCTCTTCTGCTTTCCTATTTCCTTCCGTTTTTCTATTTATTTAGCTTTCTGTTATTTCATTTAGTTCATTTGCCACTGTTTTGAATTCAAACAAAATTCAAACAAGTGCCAAAATTCCTCTGAATTTATTTATGTTGCTTCATGGACTTTTCCAAGGCACATAAACTATTTTAGAAACATTTGAAAATATATTCTAGTTATATGAATATAAGTTCAAAGTCAAATAGCTATTGATTTAAATTCAAAGTCCCAAAAATAAATCCTTAAAAATGTTCAGTAATTTTGGTTTGGACCAAAACCCTTGCCAAAATTCTCAAACATTGCAAAAGGACATCTTGGAAACAAAGAATGAGATTTCCAGGGTTCTTTGCCCTTCTTTTAATTAAAGTTTTGAGGCTTTCAACTTTCCTCAATTCAAGTTTCTAGAATTTAGACATGATGCATGGATGCTCTCTAATGCAACTATTGCAAACAATTCTAGGGCCGTGACAACTCACCCCCACTAAACAAGAATCTCGTCCCAAGATTCAAGATGTGAGGTAAGAAGAATAGGGGTCACAAAGCTATCACAGTCTTCTTGATCCAACTGCCCTTCTCGAAGATGTTGATTCATTGCCTCACATTGATCTTGACGCCTTTGCTTTCAAGATCTTCATCCAACACGATGACGACAGAAAGAAACTCTGTAGGAAACGATCTCCTCGAAGGTTGAGCACTCAAGATCAACTCATGGAGTGAGACATTGAAACATCTCCCGGACTGAGACACAAAACACACATTAGAGATGATGGTAAGGATTTGATGATGAAGGTTTAATTTGGTAAGCAAGAAGTCCAAGCTGGAGTGGGATGGTGCATGGTTCCAAAGTAGGGAGGAGATAATTGCCATGATTCCATAACGGGACACCTCAGGGGAGGTGAATCATAGAAATATTCCCTTAAGTGGCAAAAAGAATTACTTTTGATTCATAGATCATTGAAATTCTTCATACCAGCCTGAGGCAATTCACAATGGATCGTTTGAAGGAGTTCGAAAGAATGACATACTTGGACAGGATGGACGATGTGGACTACCTTGTTGAAGACAACGTAATGGATGATTTTGCTTATCATCAGAAATTGAAGGGACCCATGGTTGGAACACTTTTGAAGATAATCCTGAACAATAATTACTGAGAAGGCAGACCATAGTAAAATGGCATAAAGGCGAGTACAGGCTGGGAACAAAATGCAAATGTTGGAATGTTCCAACCATCATATCTGCCTAAGATTCAGATCTGGTTGGTGTCAGGATATTCCAGACTCATCAAGTCTAGAAAGAAAAATGAAAGTTTGCAACACAAATCGATGAGATGGCATTGCAAGATTCTCGGGGAGTGAACTACAATAGCAAGCTCCAAACATGAGCTGGTTCTGCTACACACATGTGAGCACGCTGTCCCAGACAAGCATGACCACCTAGTAGTCTTACAACGAAACACTACCGCGTTCAGGTTGGGAACCATCATCGAGGATAACGGAATCTTGTACAAATCCGTGTGGTACCTTTAGGACTAGCACTTAGAACTTATTATCCTTGAACAAATCAATCAGTGGCTTGGCGTGTTAGGGAATACATATGGAATGAAGATGATTAGTCTATCAAACCATAGAATACTTTGCGCATGCATGACTGACTTCGGATGATTCCAGAGGAAGCAAAAACAAACTTTCTCGAATTCACGGTGGCAACTTACATCTAATGCACGTGAATCAAAGGAAGTCACTCATTTCATCCAAACATAGGCTTCATGAACGGAACACGAAGATAATGCTTACAAAAGTTTCCAACACTAGCTTGATGTTCAACATGAATCATGGAGGAGACAAAATGTTGTTGATGGCTCAATAGCAGCTCATCGAATTTTCCATATCACTGGACTTCCACCATTATGTGAACACGGTGATAGCATTGGTCAGACCAAAAGAGGTAACAGTGTATGCTCGAGGGATCAACCACGAGTAAGACAACATTATGAACATTGTTGGTTCTGATTTGACTTGACGATGGCCCACACTCAAATCAAGGTTTGGCAAGATGATAGGTTCAACAAATGATCACAGGGACCAATCGATGAAGATATCATCTTTCTTCCACACACAAATATATCCCTTGAAATGAACTAAGCTAGGCAAGCTTTTATCTTCCAACTCTCCAAGTTGTTGTTTGTCTTAACCAACTAGCTCAGGGGTATCCAACACGGATTCTTGGAGAAGGGGTGGTTTATAAGAAACCAACTTGGTCACGAACTCAACATATCGGTCATATGACAACCTGGTAACAGTTCTGAGAAGATATTCGGAAAATTACGAACCACCGATATGTTACTAAGCTCGAGAACAATCTTGCTCACTAGGGCAAGACGATGTGATCAAGAGAGTGATGGATTGACACAATCCTATCAAATTGATCGAGGAGTGCACCAGGGAAAATGGACTAGGTAGCACGATCAATCTTAGAATGATAATTCAATACCAACACGCTAAGAATGAGATTATTGTCCATTAACTACCAAGCAACGGAGTTGCTAGGAGTATCGATTTTACACATTGCGGTTCATTCGTCGGCATTCTGGCTTCAACAACACAATACCAAGAAATGAATGATGATGGTGAAAGTATCACCGTATCAAGAATTCATAAGAGGCTGTGCAATTCTCACGTCATTCTTGATAAGAAAGAGGGTGACACTCCAAGGTAGAACAAATCAAAAGCTAGATTCACATTTTGATCCATGGAATACCACTACTTTGACCCAATCCTCGGAATGGACAAGGTACTGGAGTTTGTTTCTCCTAGTCATTCTGAAATAGAATGACTTGACAGATTTCAAGAGTATAAGGCATCAATGAACATGAATGCACAATTATTCCTGACTATCAATTGCTACACAAGGGTCAGAATGCAATTGCAAAGGGACAACTCAAAGGAATGTATGATTTTCTGAGTTGTGGATGCATAGATTAGTATGTCGAACCAAGTTCAATAGGTTTCTTCCGGATAATCCATGCGGAGAGGTAGAATTGGTAGAGTCACAATATAGAATGGAGAACTCATCAAGAGCACTATTGTTGTGATTCTTTGGTTCAACGAGGAACTTCTGCCATAAGCAGTTCATGGTATTGGAGGAAGGAAATACCACGGACCTTGAGGACTATCGCAAAGGTTACTAATAACCTAAAGGAATGAACAAACACTATCAACACGAAGTAAGTAGGGTGAAACTCGGGTTCAAGAACCTAGGAATAGAATGCCTACTAACGAAATGGCATCACAGGATGCTTTCGAGAATAATGGCCAGAATCATCACACTGGGAACACAAAACATGGCTAGATTACTAGGTGGCACTCTAAGACACCTAGGTCATAATAATAACTCCAACATATATGTCAAGGCAACAGAGTAACTGAACGCACTAGTTAGTGTGGTTATTCTGGCCCAAAGGAACATCAGGAACAGAAAGAAGGAATTTGCAAATGCATCAGACTATCTCGAAACCTGGGATGACTCAAACAGCATAACGACTGTAAATGCTCAGAAAAAGATTTGAGACATTCGCAAGGATTTGCATAGTCGCTTAACAACATCATATCAAGGTTCTGGTTCAACTGACAACATACTAAAAGTAGTAGAAACTGAACTGAGGCCTGGAACCAACAATCCTAAGATTCTACAGATTAGTAACATGTGATCCTGATAGAAAGATGAGAAGCCTAGTCTTTAATCCACGTAGAAAAGAAAAGGGTGACTCAGATCAGAATGGCATGAGGTAAAGGAGTAAAAAGATCCTTACGTTCCCTTCCACAATCAATTCCCTTATATAACTAAAGCATTTCTAGACTCAACTTCGACCAGTTTGGCTTGGTAATCCTACAGGTAGTCAGGCACTGATACCAAAGCTGTCGGGACCCCGATCCTAAGCCACATCGATCTAGCATGTAACACATCATATCACTTTGCGGCCTCACACACGGTATTCTCACGGGTGCCACCTTACCTGGCCCGGGACCGTTTGCGCCTTTTGGCTCACGTATATGATAGTGTCGCTAGCATCTAGATGACAGAGAACCCAGGCCAACATGACTAGTCGTGAACCCAAAGTGGCACTAACTTACACGGACAGGCATACATGACCCAGCAACGAACGTGTCGGTCATCAGCGAGTGAATTCGGACTGTAGCAACAGGGCTAGCAGGACTCCGGGAATCCAGGCTGTAACAGGCTAACAGGACTCCGAAAGACACCGCGTGACATTTCCCCGAAGGGACAAACATAGGATCAAAGAAGGACACATGCCGGCCAGTCTAAGTGTTCCGGAGCAGTAGCAACTGGGCTAACAAGACTCCAGTAAACCGGGCTGTAGCAGACTACCATGGCTCAGTGGAAGCATTAGACTACGTTTCCCCATAAGAGAGGCTACCAAGGATGGACAACTATGTTGTCGGATCCCACACATACCAAGCATTTCAATCATACACACAATATGCTCGATATGTGTAAATACAACATGGCATCACAACAAAACTCTACGACTCAAAGTATTTATTCATAAGACTCCAAAGAGTTAGATATTACAAACATGGGTCTGATGACCCAGCATTCAAGTCATACAAGCAACAAGCACAGGCAGAAGCATAAAGATGTCTGAGTATAGACATCTAAAAAAAGAGAGAAGGCTAGTAAGCCTATCTATCTACAAGACCCTCCAAAGGGTACAAGATCGTAGCTGACGTAACAAGCTAAACATCGAAGTCCACGCGGAACTACTAGTGAGACTGAAGTCTCTCTGCAAAAACATAAATTAAGCAAACATGAGTACAAATGTACCCAGCAAGACTTACGTCAGAACTAGCTACATATGCATCAGTATCCACAAAGGGGATGGTGGGGTTTAACTGCAGCAAGCCAGCTTTGACTCAGTGACTATCCAGAACTACGACTGCAAGTAACTCTTTTGAGGTGGCGCACACGAGTCCACATATTCACCATATCAATACACCACTATGGATCCGCTCCCGTCTCCCTACGATAAGGCCATCCATAGCACTCACACTTATCTTGCGCATTTTAGAGTATCCACTTTCACTTGTCTATGAACTGTACAGGCAACCCAGAGGACCTTTACCGTGGACACGGCTATTCGAATAGATCATTCATAACCCGGCAGGGGTGTACTTCTTCACACACACGCTCTCGCCACTTACCACCATGTACATGTCGTGTATCTTGGCAACCTTCAAGCGGAAGCCTAGCTAGGGCGTCGGCCATGACCTGACTAACCACACAAGTCTCTAGTCCAGGTTTATCGCCTATTCGGGTTCCATCTACAAGGAGATCCGGCTGGGGTTTCGCTCACGGCCCCAAACAATGAGAGCAGGGTTCCCGAGACACCAAAAGGGCGTCTCGGTACACCGTGCCTCGTGTCTCCAACACATATCCTACAAACACTAGAAACTAGTTGCAACTCCTGGACAGAGATCGAGGCGATTAATAAGCCGAGAGGGGTCGAGTTACCGAAACCCAATGTGTGGTAGTAACTGTTCATGGATCACAAACACAGAACTCAGTTCCTGAGGACGGTTTCAATGAGACAACCGACCATGTACTCCTACATGGCCTCTCACCACTACTGAGGGAGTCCTGGATTAGTGGGTAACCGGACAGCCAGATTATATCCTTTGGCCGGACTGTTGGACTATGAAGATACAAGATTTAAGACTTCGTCCCGTGTCCGGATGGGACTCTACTTGGCGTGGAAGGCAAGCTAGGCAATACGGATATGTATATCTCCTCCTTTGTAACCGACCTTGTGTAACCCTAGCCCCCTCCGGTGTCTATATAAACCAGAGGGTTTTAGTCCATAGGACAACATACAATCATACCATAGGCTAGCTTCTAGGGTTTAGCCTCTCCGATCTCGTGGTAGATCAACTCTTGCACTACTCATATTATCAAGAATAATCAAGCAGGACATAGGGTTTTACCTCCATCAAGAGGGCCCGAACCTGGGTAAAACATCATGTCCCCTGCCTCCTGTTACCATCCGCCTTAGACGCACAGTTCGGGACCCCCTACCCGAGATCCGCCGGTTTTGACACCGGCATTGGTGCTTTCATTGAGAGTTCCACTGTGTCGTCGCCATAAGGAAGGATGCCTCGTCTCGTTGTTAAAAACAACGTTACCGCCGAGGGAGCCCTAGCTGTCGGCCAAACTCTCCGGCTTGGCAGTTTCATCATGACCGCGCGTTCGGCTGCTGCACCAACGATGACCTCTCGGGTCATCAAAAACAGCCTCCACGTCGGCTCGGAATTCGCCGAGCAGATGGATCCAATGGAACTCTGTTCCCCAAAACGAGCTCTTGGATCGTATGGCCGCCTTGGGAGTCGCTACAAACTTTGATCGGATTGGGCTTAAACCCGATCAAAGGGAGATTAATTCTCCACCGGTCACCCATCATATTGCGGTGGTGGAGGAACAATGCGGCGATTCTTCCTCTATGCGGTGGTGGAGGAAACTCCTCGGCCCCTGGGTCTCAGATCGGGTAGGGGTTCGGACTCAAATCCACCCACCCACCCAGACATAAACGATCTTTCCCACATCAGGCAAGAGCCCGATGAAACAGTACATCATTATTGGGCCAGATTCCTCCTTGTGATGAACAAGGTTAAGGACTGTCGCGAGGAAGGTGCAGTCTCATTTTTCTGCAATAATTGCACGGACAAGGGAATCCTTAACGTCGTAAGTCGCCGTGACATATCACGCTTCACTGACTTTACGTCCATAGTACGAAAGTACTATGCGATGGAAAGCGCCTGGAAAACCAAAACGAAATTTTGGGATTATCCGGCTCGGAATATACACCCAGTCCGAAGTAAAAGGGTGCACTATCATAAGACACCCGAGTTAGTTACAAAGAAGCAAAAACCCTCTACAGGGCATAGAACCGTATTGGAGGGATGGCTTAACGGACCCTGCAAAAGTCATAGTACAGCGGATACCATACCAACACATAGCCTTAGAGCATGTTGGATACTCCGGCAGGTGGCCAAAAGTGGTGAGGATCTTCTCATTCCAAATGCCATAGAGCACCATCCCATGGATAACAATACGGTATTAGAAGTCTTTGAAACCTTCGCATCAAATAATAGGCGCAAGCGAACACTCCGCAGCCTCGCCGAAATCTGCCACGTGGAAGCAATTAATCCATGGAGTGACATGGCTATTACCTTCAATGCCAGTGACGAACCTAAATTCCGAACAGCCCGAGCACCAGCTACACTGGTCCTTAGTCCAATTGTGGACGGCTTTCGACTCACCAAAGTACTCATGGACGGCGGCAGTGTATTAAACCTCATCTATGAGGAAACTCTTCAAGAATGGAAATAGACTGGAACCGCATTGAGCAAAGCAGCACAACCTTCAGAGGAATCATCCCCAGTCAGGAAGCACGCTGTGCTGGGAAAATCACACTACATGTGTTATTCGGCACGCTGGAGAACTATAGGTCTGAAGAAATTACATTCCAAGTGGCCCCGTTCAGTAGTGGATACCACGCCCTTTTAGGACGGGAGGCATTCACGATCTTCCAAGCCATACCCCATATGGGTACATGAAGCTCAAAATGTCCGGGCCCAACGGAATCATCGCTCTCGCTAGTGATCCGGACACAACACTCCGCACCAAAAGCAAAACAGCCGCATTGGCCCTCGAGGCATTATCCAAAGCCCTTTCGGCCGAGGAATTAACTGCACTACGCTCCAAAGTGGACAGGGACGACATGATACTTGACAAGAGATCCAAGTCCACCTCTTTTAAACCAGCGGATGAAATAGTGAAATTCCGAGTCCACCCAACGGACCATACAAAAACAGCCTCCATCGGGGCACAGTTAAACCCCGCCGTGGCCGCCGCACTACGAGAGTTCCTGCGCGAGAATTGGGACATATTCGCCTGGCACCCCTCAAACATGCCAGGAATCCCATGTAGGCTGGCTGAGCACAGCCTCAATATCCTAAAGGGATTCAAGCCGGTCAAGCAGGCTCTTCGGCGTTTCTCTGAACCTAAGAGACAAGCTATGGGAGAGGAACTAGCCAAGTTATTGGAGGCCGGATTCATTAGAGAAATAAAACACCCGAACTGGCTAGCAAACCTGGTGATGGTACCAAAGAAGGACAAATCCTGGCGCCTATGTGTCGATTTCAAGGACCTCAACAAGGCTTGCCCAAAGGATCCCTTCCTCCTCCCACGCATTGATCAAATTATCGATGCTACTGCAGGACATGAGTCATTGTGTTTCCTCGACGCATACTCCGGCTACCACCAAACACTACTAGGAAAAGGGCTATAGATGGAAATGACACTAATGGCGCACCAGACATGTGGTGCACCATTAGTATATACTAATGGCGCGCCATGTGTTGGTGCGCCATTAGTGTCCAAATACTAATGGCGCACCACATCCACGGTGCGCCATTAGTAACAATTTTTTTTTCATTTTTTTCAAAACTAGTAATGGCGCACCACATCCACGGTGCGCCACTAGTAAATTATTTTCAAATTTTTTTCCAATTTTTTTATTTTTCTAAAACTAGTAATGGCGCACTGTCAACTGGTGCGCCATTACTAAGTTTTTTTTAAAAAAAATTCAGAATTTGTTTTATTGTTTTTTCAAAACTAGTAATGGCGCACCGTGGGTGTGGACCGCCTTTTCAGTTTTAAAAAATAAAAGAAAATGATGGAAATGTCCAAAAAATAAAATAAAATAAGTTTCCTATGTGATATGTGGTCTAGTTGTTGGGAAAATTTACAAATATGAATTTCGACTTTATTTGCAAAATCTCTCTGAAATTTGTAAAATGGGCATAACTTTTGCATACGAACTCGGATTAAAAAGTTTTTTACATGAAAAATCATCTACTCGAAAAGTTACATCCAAATTTAATGGGAGGGAACCCCGTTAAACATTTTCAAAATCCCCAAAAACCTAACAAAAAAAGTTACAGGGCTTTTAAGATTCGGAGGGAAAAAAATTCAAAAAATTTCAAACTTACTAGTGGCGCACCGTATGCTAGGTGCGCCACTAGTAACAGAAAAAATTGGTTTCGAAAAAAAATTGAATTATTTTTCAAAATATGATACGTAATATAACCGGGAAGTTTGAAATATTTTTTCAAAATTTCATCATACTCATGAACATGAACAAAGTCCTAGACATCAGCAAGGAATAATAGGATTGATATGATAGATATATCAACAAGTGCCTGTGAAGTGAGGTGGTGCTGGGGTTGGACAGAACTATGAAGTTAAGCGTGCTTGGGCTGGAGTAGTGTGAGGATGGGTGACCTTCCAGGAAGTTTGACCACAGAGTGCGATTTCACCTAAGATTAAGCATATTGACTCGAGATTAAGCCATCGGGACCCGAGATTAAGAAAAAAAATACTAGTGGCGTGATACAAATGGTGCACCAGTAGTGCGCCATTAGTACGCAAAACTGGTGCGCCATTAGTAGGCCTTTTCCTAGTAGTGAAATCAAGATGGCGGAGTCTGACCAAGCTGCAACGACATTTATCACACCATACGACCCCTTCTGTTTCAACACAATGCCTTTTGGGCTCAAAAACGCCGGCGCAACATATCAGCGCATGATTTAGATATGTCTGGAAAAACAGATCGGCAAAACAGTAGAGGCATACGTAGATGATGTGGTTGTCAAAACCCACCTCGACTCTCTAATAGACGACCCGAGGCTCACATTCGACAACCTCCGAACATACGACATCAAGCTCAATCCGGAAAAATGCGTTTTCGGCGTACCAGCCGGAAAGCTCCTGGGCTTCATTGTCTCCAGTAGAGGAATTGAAGCTAACCCAGCCAGAATCCGAGCTTTGTCACAGTTGGCTACCCCAACAGACCTCAAACAAATCCAGAAAATTAACTAGATGTGTGGCGGCTCTAAGCCGCTTTATCTCCCGCTTAGGAGAAAAGGCATTACCCCTTTATCGCCTCCTTCAGTGCACCGAACACTTCGAGTGGACGGACGCTGCCATAGCCGGATTGGAAGAAATAAAAGCCAGAATGGCAACCAACCCAATCCTGGCAGCGCCAAACATTGGCGAACCAATGTTGTTATACATTGTGGCAACTCATCAGGTTGTAAGTGCAGTGCTCGTCGTCGAACGAGAAGAGGACGGACATAAATTCCCTCTTCAAAAGCCGGAATATTATGTATCCACTGTCCTCACTCCATGCAAATCATGGTACCCACATTATCAAAAGATAGCCTATGCGGGATTCATGGCATCCCGGAAGCTGCGACACTACTTTCAAGAGTGTTCGGTTACAGTAGCCTCGGAAGTGCCACTTAATGATATTATAAACAACCGCGACGCCATGGGCCGGCTTGACAAATGGGCCATTGAGCTCCTCTTGTTCGACATAACATACAAACCATGGCGAGCCAATAAATTGCAAGTATTGGCCGAGTTGTCGCCGAATGGACGGAAGCCGAACTCCCTAAAGAGTACGGCACATACTCCAATTGGATCATGCACTTCGACGGCTCCAAAATGCTAGCTGGTCTGGGGGCTGGCATCGTCCTGATGTCCCCAACCGGAGATACAGGTCAATACGTACTGCAGATACTGTATACAGACTCCAACAACGCAGCCGAATACGAAGCCCTGCTACATGGTCTTCGGATAGCAGTTTCCATGGGCATTCAACGCTTGGAGGTGTGTGGGGATTTGAACCTCGCAATATCCAAAATAAATGGAGACTTCGATGCCAAGGATCCGAAGATGGCGGCCTATCGAAACGTCGTCCTAAAGATATTAGCTCGGTTCGAGGGGCTCGAATTTCACCATGTGGCTCGAGAAAACAATCAGGCGGCGGATATCCTCGTCCGCATCGGCGCAAAACGCGATGCGGTCCCCCCAACATCTTTTTGGAGATGCTGTTTAAGCCATCTGTGGTATTGGAAGGGGACACCGGTAACAATAGTCCGGACCCGGCCAAAATTCCTGATCCCAAACACTCTGACGTAATCGGAGGCTCTGCCACCGAAATAACACCTTCAGCCCACGTCATAATGGCCGTCATCGCCCCGTGGACAGAACCATTCTTGGCCTACCTAACTAGGCAGGAACTTCCCGAGGACCAAAATGAGGCACACTACATAGTGGGGCGATCTAAAGCCTACAGGGTCCACGAGGGAGAGCTGTATAAAAAAAGCAATACCGGAGTCCTTCAAAGGTGCATCTCCGAAGAGGAAGGGCGGAAGATTTTGGCAGAAATTCACGCCGGACTCGGCGGCCACCACGCCACAGCCCGGGCCCTTGTAAGCAAGGCCTTCCGTACAGGTTTTTATTGGCCGCCGGCCCGGGAAGACACACAAGACTTGGTCCAACGCTACGTCGGTTGCCAGCGTTTTGCAAACCAAAGCCACATGCCACCCACCGCCCTCCAAACAATCCCCATTACCTGGCCCTTCCCGGTCTGGGGGCTTGACATAGTTGGACCCCTTAAAGGGGGAATCCATAAGAAAAAATACTTACTGGTCATGGCGGATAAATTCACCAAATGGATAGAAGCCAAACCTGTTAAAACAGCCGAATCCGGACCGGTGATAGACTTCATATCCAAGGTTGTACACTGTTATGGCATCCCCCACAGCATCATCACTGACAATGGCACGGACTTCATGGCCGACGAGGTAAAACTCTGGTGCAGCAACATGGGCATCAAGCTCGATTATGCTTCTGTCTATCACCTACAAACCAACGGCCAAGTTGGGCGAGCAAATGGTCTTATCACGAGCGACATTAAACCCAGATTAGTGCGGTCCTTAAAGGAGCTCAACTTTGTACACTGGGGGCTCCGGACCACGCCGAATCATACTACCAGATATACACCCTTCTTTATGGTGTACGGCGCAAAGGCAGTTCTGCCCTGCGACATAATTCATGACTCACCTCGAGTGCGCATGTACGAAGAAAGAGAAGCCGAGCTCGATCAGCAGGACAGTCTGGACACCCTGGAGGAGGAGCGAGACGTGGCAAAAGCCCGTTCCGCATTCTATCAGCAACAGGCTCGCAGATACCAAAGCAGAGAAGTACGGGCCAAAACTTATAACGTTGGCGAGTTAGTTCTACGCCTGCCGGAGAAGAAAAAGACCAAGCTCGAGCCCAAATGGGAAGGTCCCTTCATTATTGACCAAGTTCTGACCGGTGGAGCGTACCGTCTGCGGGATGCGTCGAATAATCGACCTGAGCCGAACCCATGGAACGCAGCCAGGCTCTGAAGATTCTACGCCTAGCGCCGGACTCTATGTTCGTCTCCTTCTTCTGTCCATTTTTTGCATATACATTATCTGTCTTTCTTCTCTTTCTTTCTTTTATTCTTTCTCAAGGCCTTCAAGGGCCAACTTGTGCCTCTCTTGCACACTATAGATGTGCTAACCGCGCTCATTATACCTGGGGGCTTCTTACACAGAAGCTTAATTATATTTCTGGGCTTTATGCCCCGCACATGTGTTATTCTTCCACATGTACCTTTTCTTCGCCATTATATGCATCGATATGACTTAAGTTTTGGCCGAGCTGGGTTGGCTGGCTCTTGTATTTATGCCCTACGTTCCCATTAATTCGGCTAGGGCATAAGGGGAGCACCTCTGCGATTGTTACTGCCGGGTCAGCCGGATGTGTACCTCAGACTGGGTGAAGCCGAAAGCTAGCATTCTTAAGGGAATATTCGGTCGGCGAACAAAAGATGATTTTTATTTATTTTCCACATATGCCCCTAGATGTTTTTTCCTGTGTCTCCTCTCGCAGTCCGGACATGCACCTTAGGGCATGCATACCCAGGGAAAGGAACCCCTAACGGAACTATTCTCCCTGGAAGATGTTTCTTACTACCCATGTAATATAACATAACTAGTTGGGTACATGTCTGTTCAAGCACTAATGACACCTACCACTACTAGGGAAAACCTTATACACAGAACATTAGCAGTAGCGCGGGCTAAAAATGCATGTTGGTGCTAATTAGCAGCAGCGCCGTGTTTTAAACCGCGCTACAGATACATTTATAGCAGCAGCGCACCAGAGTACAAAAGCGCTACTACTAAAATTCCCACGGCTTAGCCGATAGGCTACACATAGTAGTAGCGATCTATGTAGAACCGCACTACCGCTACTTGTTTTGTAGCAGCGCATTTACGAACAAAGGCGCTACCGCTACTTATTTTACCTGAGAGAGAGCAGCAGGAGTGATTAGATAGCTAGAAATGAGTTTGAAGATGATGATGTGCTACACTATGACTATGGTGATTAAATAGCTAGTGTTCGTGGTAATGACTATGATGATTATTATTAGCTAGTGTTGGTGGTGATTAGATAGCTATCATAGCTAGTGTTGGTGGTGATTAGCTAGCTAGAATGAGTTTGAAGATGATGATGTGCTACACTATGACTATGGTGATTAAATAAATAATGTTGGTGGTAATGACTATGATGATGATTAAATAGCTTGTGCTGGCGGATTAGATTCAAGTGGAGGCAACATGTGGTGCAGATCGAAAGTACTACTAGTCCAAACTAGATCAAGTTTGGATTAGTAGTATACTTTTGACATGCACCACATATTGCCTCCACTTGAACCTAATCCACCTTCATTTGACACACTGTTATGGACATAATGTTATAAACCTCATAATTGGTATTGTACCAAAATTTGTATAACATCATATAAATAAACTAAAAATGAAAAAAAGAGTACTAGTAGCGATGGATAAGAAACACACTACAACTAGCTAGATTAGCAGCAGCGCAGGACAGAATAAGCGCTGCCGCTATGTGTCTTAGCAGTAGCGCTTGTCGCACGCGCTACTGCTAAGTAATAGCTATAACGCCTTATTGGTAGCGCGGCTGCCCGCGCTACAAGTGGGATTTAAACCCGCGCTACTACTAGGGTTTTCCCTAGTAGTGTACACCTGGTTTCCACGTATACCCCGGTTCTTATATAACTGAGCGGGTATTCGGAAACACTCCGGACTATCGGGTCCCGAGGTTGAAGCGAAAAGGTCCACCATGACAAATGATTTACAATCCGGCTAGAAGGCATTATACATGTCACTTTAATTACATAGTCATGTAGACTGACTAAATTCCTTCTATACCATCCAACAGACTGTCTAGCCTACAATCCTGTTGGGAATACTTTGCGGCTAATTCTACTTGCCCATACACTAAGCTAACGGGGATCTCTTTGCCATCGGGCCCCACAGGTCCGACCTCGGCCATGTGGTTTGGGTCAGCTTTGGTATACCGCGTCTTCACCATGGCCCAGGCTTCCCGGGCACCTTGACGGCAGACCAATATCTTCCATAATCGGAAGCGCCGCCGTGCTCCCTTGAGCTTCTCCGCAAGCTCTCCCATGCCTTCTGGCAGGGAGACGGATGGCCACAAGGCCTGGGCACTACCTTGCATCACCTGCCGAACTTGTTCGTGCAGTTGTGAGAGCTCGGATAGAAGATCACCCACAGACCCGGGCATCTCCTCCGCGGGATGACCCGTCAGCATACCTGCAGACATAACTCTGTTAGCTGGCTTCTCCGCCGTCCCCTTTTTAAGGGTTCATTCAAGCACTTACTGAAAATGCCGCGTCGAAGCCGCTTATTCTCCTTCTCGGAGTCCGCAAGATGAGCTCGAACATCTTTCAGTTCCACGCTCAGCTTGGTATTGGCGTCTTGGAGATTGTTTTTCTCTCGCCTGACCTCAGTCAGCACACATTCGCCAGCCTTTAGCTGTCATACGGCATGCTGGTCCTCCGGATTCTCTTTGGATTCATCTGCAATATGTATTGTTAGATCTGCAGCCACGCCACACGCTATATGGTACCTATCATTCTTTGAAAGAAATGTTACCAGCTGGGGACTTTTTAGGTTCCTTCAATGCGGCAACGGCGGCCCGAAGTTGGGTCTTGCATTCATCCAGCTCCTGTGACAGTCGAGTATCCTTCTCTGTAAGAACCTACACAATAGATGATCCTTAAATCAGTTCTGCTAACTGTTTCAAGTCTCAGGGGCTACTAATACATATAGTCGTCAGAGTTGCTTACCCGTACATCCCTTACATACTGGTCCTTGGCTCTGGCTAGACCACTTTGAGCAGCATGGAGTTACGCGTCTCCAGAATTGAAGGCATCAAATGCCTCTGGTGAGAAGCAAGCGTCACGGAGTACGGCCCGGCGACGCCTATGATTCATGGCGCTCTCCACTTCTGAATTTGTAGCGGATAGTCTATCCGCATCCTCTGTAGGGGGAGTATCCGGCGTCCGCCCCATGTTGGCTTCCGCCTCTATGTCCGGTCCTGGAGCCCGAATGGTGGAAGCATGATCGGCAGCCTCACCGGACATATTTCGGTGAGCGTTTTTTATGTTAAAGAAACATGGACGTCATTACATTTTGAGAAAGACGACAACCACGGAGCGGGGTTTTTGCCATACCTCTACGCCGGCGTCTCCGTCCTAACCGCCTTCCTTTTTGGCCTACCCGGCCTCGGCGCCTCTTGTTGGCGAGTTGCTGCGGGTTCGGCACGGCGTCCCGAATGCTTCCCTGTAAAACACCATATGTATATGGTAGGTGAAGTATCTAAAAGGGGATCCTAGTTTTCGGAGTTGGGATTTTGGTTTTTTTTACGAGCGACGCAGGGAGTAGTCCGGGATAGTCGGTCGTAATGGCCACCATGGCATCATCACAGCTCAACTGATAGAGCTGGCGGTCTATCAGCTCCACGAATAAGTCCGGATCTTCTTCGAGTCCGGGACCGAGGGCCCGATCGGGGTCCTCTGGTTGTGGGGATGGGCTGTTGACCTCCCTTATGGCTTTTCGCAGTTCCTGCCATGAAATGGCAAGGTGAGTACCTGCAACATAGAATGCGGGAAGAACGGGAGTAAGGAGATATAACTCACCCAGCTTGGAGAGTTGTACATGGAGAATCCATCCCGTGGTTTGATGCGGAGGAACTCCTCTTCCTCTCCCTTGAACAGCTTGGACATGATTTTTGCTAAAGCAACAGCGTTGTCCGGACCCTTGCGCCCGCAACAGGTGGCATCGTCTTCCCTATTAAAACACCACAGGGGGTGCCCTCGATATTGAAGTGGTTGTACTCCCTGCATTATGAATATTGATATAACCTCGATTATTGTCAATCCTCATTGAGCCAGCGCTTTAATCCAGTTCATCGGGTAGAGGACTTCCCCATCGTCTTCCTCCTCGGGGCTCCGTGGGCGCTAGCTTCGGCGTTTCTTCAGAGGAGCATTATTGAACTCGGGTAGACCCCGCCGAATAGGGTCCGAAAGGGGGACGTCCTCCATATAAAACCATTCTGATGGCCAGTCCTCGGATGTCTTCTTCGGAGTACCAGACAGGTATCCGGTTTCGGCGATGCGCCATATTTCGGCTCTGCCCACTTGATAAAGTGACACCTCCTGTGTGCGGGGGACGAGGCAAAATAACCTTTTCCACAGCTTGAAATGAGCCTCGCAGCCCAGGAATAACTCGCAGAGGGCAGCATAGCCGGCGATGTGTAATATGGAAGCAGTGGTGAAATTATGCAGTTGGAGGCCGTAAAACTTCAGGAGCCCGCGGAGGAACGAATGAATTGGAAATCCAAGTCTCCTTAATAAATAAGGAACAAGGCATACCCCTCCCCCGTAGAGGGGCTGTGGAAGCTCTCCGCTTGCTCCCCGCCATTGTAGGTGGCGAGCCCGGCTCAGACGGGAACCATATACGCTGGAGGGAGAAATCCCTTAGTCTGCAGTTCGACTAATCGATTGTGTGGGACTAAACACCTCTCCCAATCACCGGGCTTAGGGCTACGGGGGTGGGAGGAGGAGTTGCGGAGGTCGTCCATGCTGGAGTGGATTTTTCCAAAGCGCGCTCCGATGGATTCTCGCTGGGGGAGGATGATATGGATTGGATCTAAGAATCCCCGTCCCTTTAATAGACAATTTATTTATCTGGCTAGGGGGGCAAATGTAAAAACGCCCTGGTACCTCGTATTCATTCGACGCGTGGAAGATAGACCTTATTGGGCGCAGAAGCCAAGAGGTCCAACATTTATGGGGCCGGACACTGCTTAACAAACGTTCAAAATTTGGAGAAGAACCCGCCTTGCAATGCCGAGGACAATACTGCGCACCGGACTCATCGTCATAGAAGCCTGGTTCGGGGGCTACTGAGGGAGTCCTAGATTAGGGGGTATCCGGACAACCGGATTATATCCTTTGGCCGGACTGTTGGACTATGAAGATACAAGATTGAAGACTTCGTCCCGTGTCTGGATGGGACTCTACTTGGCATGGAAGGCAAGCTAGGCAATGCGGATATGTATATCTCCTCCTTTGTAACCGACCTTGTGTAACCCTAGCCCCCTCCGGTGTCTATATAAACCGGAGGGTTTTAGTCCGTAGGACAAGATACAATCATACCATAGGCTAGCTTCTAGGGTTTAGCCTCTCCGATCTCGTGGTAGATCAACTCTTGTACTACTCATATTATCAAGAATAATCAAGCAGGACGTAGGGTTTTACCTCCATCAAGAGGTCCCGAACCTGGGTAAAACATCGTGTCCCCTGCCTCCTGTTACCATCTGCCTTAGAGCATAGTTTGGGACCCCCTACCCGAGATCCGCCGGTTTTGACACCGACCGCTACCTTTACCAAATCGTGTTCACACACTTAGCTCTCAACAATAGGACATGTTCACCACATTCCAATTCATCCCCGATGAATCAGACCTAACTCAACTCTAAGCAGTAGCAGGCATCACAAACAAGCATGAATGAGTAGGAACATCAGGGCTCAAACAACTCCTACTCATGCTAGTGGATTTCATCTATTTACTGTGGCAATCATAGGTCATGCAGAGGAAAAGGGGTTCAACTACCGCAGGATGTAACAGTTGAAGCATTGTTGTCCTAATGTAATAAAAGAGAGCAGGAGCGAAAGAGTGGGATTGTATCGGAATGAACAAGGGGTTTTTACTTGCCTGGCACTTCTGAAGATAGTATAGCTCTTCATCGGTGTCATCGAACTCATCGTCGGAACAATGTCTACTGAGGGGGAACATCACTGGCAACAAAGAGGAAATACAATCAATGCAATGCAACAATATGATGCATGATCATGACATGGCAATATGATGTGATTTGAGTTAATGCAACTAGCAACCAGATTAAATGAAGTTGGTTTGAATCAAAGATTCAAATTCAAACTCCATATGTGATTATTCAAATGCCATTCATTTGATTTGTCCTAAATAGTAGCTAAAAGTTGCTCTAACATGCACGAAAAAGGTACATATGAATAGATTTGATTTTTCTGATAATTTTTCATATATAACTTATTTCATTTGGAGTTAGAGATTAATTTCTATGATTTTTAGAAGTTTTAAACATTTTCTGGAATTTCTAGGATTATATTTAATCTAGAAAATCATTAATGATGTCAGCACTGTGTCACTACTGTGCCAGCAGGTCAACTGGGTTGACCAGGGTCAAACCTGACCAGTGGGTCCCACCGGCCAGTGTCACGGTACTGGCTTGGTTCACTGACGGGTGGGGCCGGTCAAGGGCCACGTTAGCGCGGTCAACGCTGATGCGTGGGGCCACAGCGGTTAACTATAACTAAACATGAATTAAACTGCAGTTAATTAAGGGTGTGGGGCCCATGTGTAAGTGGGTCAGGGGGTAATGAAGCTGGGTAATTAGTGCCTAATGACGGTGCCACATCATCACATCGGAGACCAGCCGGCGGCGACCATAGGACACGGCGAGGGCACGCCGGACTTGCGCTAAAGGCGCCGGCTTGGCGCGCTGAGGGAACTAGGGCGTAGCCCTTGCTCTCGCGCATCTAAAGGACCAACTGGGAGGTCACGGGGTCACCGGAATCTCGTCGGCGTTGAGGTTTGGCGGTGGCAGAGCCATGGGCTTGAGGTAGGCAACAGCTGTGGTGCACGGCATGAGGCATGGCTGGTGGCACTAGGTTGCTAGGGAGGTGGTGAGCATGGTGGCACGCGCGAATGCGAGCTGCAGTGGCTCAGACCACGACGGTGAGGAACCACGGCAGCGGTGGCTCTCGGCCCCGGTGGTTAGCACGGCTACAACGTGCGAAAGACTGCGAGGAGGGAGGGAGAAAACGATGGTGCTCACAGCGGAACCAGCAAAGTCAACGGCTAGGCTGGGGATAGCCTGGAGCTTGCGAATCGACGACGGCAATCCACGGCAGCTAACGAGGAAGACGACAACGGAGAGGGTGAAGCAGAGCTCCCCGGCTTGAGTGGCTCCTCAGTGATGAAGAGGGAGTCTATGAACTTCTTCTTGATGTAGTAGCAAGGCGGGTGGTGGTTGGTGGCCGCAGTGACGGCGAGCGGCGGCGACGAGCGTGTTCGGTGGTGCTGCGGGGAGAGAGCTGAGAAGCAGGAGGGGGTCCAGGGTGAGAGGGGGGAGGTGCAGGGGGTTTGTGGCATCGGGGTGGTGTGAGGGGGGGGGGGCCTCGGGAACGCCTCGGTGGAAATAGGAGGTGGAGGCCTCCCAGCGAGCGCGTGTGTCTTCGCCTCTGCCTACTGGTAGAGGTTGAAGATGGGACGACTGCCTGGTGGGCCGGGCTGCCTAATGGGCCGGCTACAGGTAAGGCCAGGTAAGTGGCCCAGTTACTCCCTCTCTCTTCTGCTTTCCTATTTCCTTCTATTTTTTCTATTTATTTAGTTTTCTGTTATTTCATTTAGTTCATTTGCCACTATTTTGAATTTAAACAAAATTCAAACAAGTGCCAAACTTCCTCTGAATTTATTTATGTTGCTTCATGGACTTTTCCAAGGCACATAAACTATTTCAGAAACATTTTAAAATATATTCTAGTTATATGAATATAAGTTTAAATGCAAATAGCTAGTGATTTAAATTCAAAGTCACAAAAATAAATCCTTAAAAATGTTCAGTAATTTTGGTTTGGACCAAAACCCTTGCCAAAATTCTCAAACATTGCAAAAGGACATCTTGGAAACAAAGAATGAGATTTCCAGGGTTCTTTGCCCTTCTTTTAATTAAAGTTTTGAGGCTTTCAACTTTCCTCAATTCAAGTTTCTTGAATTTAGACATGATGCATGGATGCTCTCTAATGCAACTATTGCAAACAATTCTAGGGTTGTGACAGTTCGGCATCCGTGGACTCACATGGTTCGGAACATACACCCAGAGACGAGTCCGGGGTTCCGGTGACACAAATATTGTGTGAGTTTAAGTCCATGTGTGGCTCCCACACCAGGGAATATGTGGCCTCCATGGTGGGGTTGAACCTCTAGTCCTTAGATGGCGCCGTATGCTCCGGATCTAAGGCCAGAGCAGTTACAGAAGCTATCTCCTGAATGTGGTCCGATGACAGATTTAGGTCATGTTCATCGAGGTGACCAGGAGCGATCGCCGTGATCTCGAATCCAGCAAAGATCAAATATCCATGGATGTTCGCGATGTAGTTCAAGCTCCCAAATCTGACATCATGGCCAGGGGCGTAGCTATCGATCTACTCCAGATGGCCAAATGAGTTGGCCCATAGTGCGAAGCCGCCGAACATGAAAATATGTCTGGGGAGGAAGGTTTCTCCTTGGACAGCGTCATTGTTGACGATTGAAGGGGCCATCAAACCTTTTGGGGACGGCACAGTGGAACTCTCAATGAAGGCACCAATGTCGGTGTCAAAACTCACGGATCTCGGGTAGGGGGTCCCGAACTGTGCGTCTAAGGTCGATGGTAATAGGAGACACGGGACACAATGTTTACCCAGGTTCGGGCCCTCTCTATGGAGGTAATACCCTACGTCCTGCTTGATCGATCTTGATGAATATGAGTATTATAAGAGTTGATCTACCACGAGATCGTAATGGCTAAACCCTAGAGGTCTAGCTTGTATGGCTATGGTAATGAATATATCCTCCAGACTAAGTACTCCGGTTTATATAGACACAGGGAGGATTTAGGGTTACACAAGGTCGGTTACAAAGAAAAGGAATCTACATATTTGGTCGCCAAGATTGCCTTCCACGCCAAGGAGAGTCCCGTCCAGACACGGGTGTAGTCTTTGGTCTTCGTGTCCTTCACAGCCCATCAGTCCGGCCCATGGCTAACAAGTCGGACACCCGAGGACCCCTTAGTCCAGGACTCCCTCACCCGGCGCTCAGGAGTTCATCACTGAGACCACTCAGGAGCTTTGGAAGCAAGAGCAATACGCAGCGACCAGCGCCCACCTGGCGCTGCTCCCCATACAATTGAGGGTGGTGAGCTGCACGTCTGCATCGACATCCCAGGGCTCAATAGGGCCACATCTCAGGAGAGCTTCTGGCCTTCGCATGTTGGCCGGTGTGAGGGTCCACCTCACAGCTACGTTCGCATGCCATTCGGCTTGCCGAGCGTGGCAGCCGCCTTCCAGAGCACCCTGCGGAGCATCCTGGCAGGTCAGGAGGCCAGGCATCACGTAGTCCTGGAGGAGATGGAGATGGTCCTCAGGAAGCCACTAGAGCCTCCAGAGCCTCCTGAGGCTCTGGGACTCGACGGCTCGTGAGGAGCGACTTCTTCGCCACATGTCTTCAGCTACCCCAACACTCCTTCGACAACCAAACCAGGTGACATTTTCCAAGTTTATTTAGCTAGGAGCGCCCCTGGGCTGCAGCATTCCCAGGCCGCCTGGGTCTATCCGTGCGGCATGTATCTACTTGCATCTTTAGTTCACCCTGCTAGGGGCGCCCCTCGGGCTGCATCATCCCCAGGCCGCTCGGGTCTGACCCAGTGGCATGTATCGTTCTTGCATTTACCTAAGCTAGTTTTCTTTTCATGCATAAGCTACCTATCACCACTGTCTGCTTGATTATCGCCATCCACGGGAACCTCTCATGCCGACACGGTGCTTGTGCTTGGGTCCATCCCTGCAACGCTGAAAATCTGAGTGGTCGAGCTCTGGCTCGTGGCACGCCCGTGCACGTCACCTCAATAGACCCTCAGTGCCTTCACCTCCTTGCAAAGCAACTAGTGGCAGACCGGCAATCACCATGGCAATTTGTGCCCTCCCTCGCGCTAACTTGCAGGAACCTCTAGAGGACTACAACGGGCTCTCTCTCTTCTCCCATGTGATTCGCTTGCGCGTTAAAAGGGGGGCTCCTGAGCATCACAACTCAGGAGCTCTTACTGGCTCTCCAGACCTCACAACTAGCCTTGACCACAGCATCACGACCAGGCATACCAGCAGCAGCTGAGCTCGCTTGAGGGCCGGGACCTGAGGACCTAGGCACACTGAAGAGCATGGAGAAGAGGGGGAGGCTCGCATGGGCCTAACCTAGCTACCCAACAGTGGTCGACGCCCAAGCCTAGCGCAACACAAGGAACCAGCTCTAGAATGTCAATATAAGTCACGCGACTGGATCTACCCAGTGCTACGGCATAAGATCCTCGCCTTTCGCTACCCTGCTGCGGCAACGTCGCCTCCCTTTCCCTTCCTTAGGTAGCTGCTTCCGCGCTAAAGGGGACCTCTTCAGCATCGTGCCTCAGGAGCTCTTACTGGTTCTCGGGCCTCTCACCTCCTGGCCTTGACCACGACATCGCGACCTGGCATACCAGTGACGGCTGCAGCCTGCCTGGGGATCGGGACCTGTCGGCGTAGAGCACCAAGCTGCCACGTGGTTGGAAAGGGGAGACCGAGCCTTACCAGGACATGCATTCACAAATTTTTATAATAGGGATAACATGAACAGAAGACATTACAGACCCTTTACATGCCCCCACGGGGTCTGTTTCGATTCCTCGCAGGGAACAAAAAGGAGGGAGTTCCTCGGAGCCCTACTTACACGCGTCGAACGTCGCCGACGCCATCATCAATAGTGGGCCATGGGAGGCCAGCGCCAACCCCATCCAGATCAGCGGCGACCGGATGCTGTAGCCTTGCTCTGGGCCTGGCGAGAAATCGAGGGCACGTAGCTGTCGTCGCTTGTCTCCGGAGTCTCGACGAGCTCAGGAGAATTGCTGGACCACCAAGAGTCACCACTGTCGCTGGAGGAGCTACTGGCAAGCCCAGCGGCAGGCTTGGCGTTGGCCGTTGCGTCGTCCTGATGACCCCCTTCAGGGCAGCACTCCGAGCGGCGGCCTTCCTCGTTGAGGACCTTGAAGAACATCGTGGAGGCACCGTCATACTTCAAGCGGATGGCGAGGGCGCCTTCCGCACGACAGACTCGGGCGACCTCGCCCCACCCACGAGTCATGAAGATCCTCCCGGAGGAGACGGCTTCAACCTCCGCTCCAGTCGCCAGGGGATCACAATTGGCGTGCTGCAGCCAAAGCTCGAGGGGGCCCCTCGACGACATCTCAGCGGCAAAGAACTGCGGGAAGCGAATACAAGTGCGCGGAGGCATCGCCGCCCACAACACGAATTCGTGCGAGGAGTCCACGGCATGGACCCCTGGGGCGACGACGTGTGTCACCGCGGCGTGGCGACCACAGCCCTGGCGCGGCGGCGGCGCTCGTCGCCCTCCCTCCGGAGTCTTCAGCACGAGTGTACAAAGGCAGCGGATACCCGGGAGGTGGCCGCTCGTACCATGGTCGCGACACTTCCGGCCTCACGACGATGTCGCGATGATGAGACAGCCTCTTCTTTGGCGGAAGCTGCTCAGGCTCGTCAAGGGGAGTCTTGCCCTTCTCCGCGGTCGAGAACCTCCGTATCGGCGCCATGGTTGATGCAACAAGCGATGAAGCGAGGGAGAAGAAATAGAGGGAGAAGTGAAGGAAGAGATGGGTGACAGGGGCTCTGCCCCCTGTTCCCATTTATAACCAAGGGGAGGCCAACCGCTGTCCTCCACGATCTAAGGTAATAATGATCTTCTCTGCATGCAGCAAGGACCCGTCAAGTCGGGCAGTTGCCGAGGCAGCGTGGGGAAGGGAAGACGCCCATGTCCAATCTGTCGCCACGCGCCAACCATGGCCGCAGGCTTTTGGGGCCCGCCGCGCTCCGCACTTGCCCCTTGGGCTTCGCCTCGAAGCCAAGTCTGAGCGTGCCTTGGGTTCGGGGGCTACTGTCGGTGTTTTGGGAACGGGAGCCCCCAAACTTGCCTGCCTGCGGCCCACAGCATGGGTCCACCAGCGGCCTTGTACGGGCCATCTTCACCAGCAAACACTCAAGACCCTCGCGAGGGGCCAAGCCTCATGAGGTGGACGGTGCAAGACCTCCTCAGGGGCAGCCTTACCAGGCTGGCTCGTGAGGGGCAGAGAGATCAAGGCAAGGGACACCTCACGAGGTTTCTATGACGCAAGCCATGATGACTGGAGCCAGGCGGGCGCCAGCGTGCGCAGTGTCCTCGTTTCCTCTTTGGTGCTAAAGAGGCAAGCCAGGCGACGAGTCCCGAGGCATCAGGCAAAGGTTTCCATATCGGTGCAACAAGACCAAGACCAGCAAGACAGCAGGACGGAGGTCACCGTGGAGCCCAAGACGACGTCACCACCAGAGCCTTTGGCAGGCGAAGACCATCTTTTGTTAGGATAGCTTGTACTAGCTGCCCCCCTTCAAATTGGCCGTTGTGGGATCCCTTGCCGCCTAATATTTGGGAGGAGGACCCGGGCCTCTATATATAGGACTAGCCACCACCAGAGGGAGGCAGCTGATCTTTGACCGGATTAATTCCACCAAAGCCACCACACTCACCAAGAACAAGAGCACATCTCCTCAGGAGGTTGTTCTTCCCTTGTAACTGTTCATCCTCAGTCCAAGAGGCAATCCACCACACCACATTGGGGTAGGGTATTACACCACATGGGTGGCCCGAACTAGTATAAACTCTTGTGTCTCCTGTTCCTTGGGTTTGTCGAGCTAGGCCGTGAGATCATGATGTGTGCGAGCTAGAGGGGGGAGAGATCTTTGTGCGCACCCCAGTGTTCGAACCTCAAGGGTTTTGCCGGAACCCGAAATCCGACAGGTGTCATATTTTTTAGTGGAGAAATTGGCAAAGTTTATCTCCTGTAAAGCTATTCATAAGAAAGGCCTAGTAGCCAAATCAATGATTGGAAGTTATATTTACAAGTGCAAGCACGAAGTCATCATAGGGAATAAGGACTTGGCCTAAAAAGACTCAGGAAGACCAATTATGTGACCCGGTGTCTGTAGCAATCATGACCCGGTATGGTCAAATTCTATAACCCGACAAATTTGGTGATTACAACTCGCCAACCTCTACATCCTCAAGCCGATAGATCATCAGATGAATATCTTGAGTCCAATATTTTTATTAAGCCGGAGCTTTGGAAACCGACTCAAATGGGTTGTTTTTTTACAATATTTTTCTACAAGAGACCAATGTCAACAAATTGACTATGAAGATGGCCTATTGACCTAGACTTTTCAGAAGAAGTACCTGGATTTATTGCATTGACAAAGGTCGAACATATCTGCTAAAGGAGATTTTCTATGAAATCATGGACACGAATCAAGAAGGAAATGGAAAGGACTTAAGGATGATCAGTTGTCGGCTCAGAAGAATGTTTAACCCGACGCACAACCTGTCAAATTTGTTCTTGTGTTTATTTTACAGGATGAATTTAAACATGGATAAATCCAAATTAAACTGGGGGCTAATGTCGGGAATATACCCCACGGTGTAACCTGGTCGGGTGTATGAACCGGCCGGACTTGGCGACTCACTCGTGATCCACCCTGACCCGACGACTCACTAGTAACCCGCCCAGAGTGGGCGACTCATTAGTTACCCGGTAGGTGGGTCAAAGGAGAAACAAGACCCGGTGCCCCAGAAGGAGGTTCATGGAAGACCAACTCATATTATGGTGGGCCGGCTTGATAAGGAAGGCATAAGGAGTTTTCCCTTACATGGGAAGCAATACTAAGATTCCACTTGTACTAGAGTAGTTCTAGTCCTACTAGGACTCCACATGTAACCCGCCCCTCCAACTTATATAAGGAGGGGCAGGGCACCCCAAGAGGGACAAGTTTCACGAGTTGAGGCAGACAAATTAATAGCCCTCGAGATAGAGGTAGCGAAAGAGCACCCTTGTAATCATGAGCATCACCATGATCAATATCAATGAAGCAGGATGTAGGCTTTTACCTCCACCATGAGGGGCCGAACCTGGGTAAAACCTCGCGTCTGTCGTCCCACTCAATCCCACTCAAGCTACCACATAGATGCGTTGGCCTGACGACTAAGTCCTCACACTAAGGACATCCGTGATGACAAATCCACGACATTTTTCTTGAAACTAGTGGTCTTACTTGATGCTCTTTCTTGATTTCTACCTCTGCAACTTTGAGCATAGTGAAGAGCTCGGGAATTGTCTTATCCATCCCTTGCATATTATAGTTCATCAAAAAACTAAACCATGTCCGATCATCACGTGAGATGGAGTAGTTTTCAATGGTGAACATCTCTATGTTGATCATATCTACTATATGATTCATGTTCGCCTTTCGGTCTCTGTTCTGAGGCCATGCATGTACATGCTAGAGGTCCATCAAGTTTAACCCGAGCATTCTACATGTGCCAAACTGTCTTGCACCCATTGTATGTGAACGTAGAGCTTATCACACCCGATCATCACGTGGTGTCTCAGCACGATGAACTGTCGCAACAGTGCAAACTTAGGGAAAATACTTATACCTTGAAATTTTAGTGAGGGATCATCTTATAATGCTACTGCTGTACTAAACAAAATAAGATGCATAAAAGATAAACATCATATGCAATCAAAATATGTGACATGATATGGCCATCATCATTTTGTGCCTTTGATCTCCATCTCCAAAGCACCATCACGATCTCCATCGTCACCGTCTTGACACCTTGATCTCCAACGTAGCATCGCCGTCGTCTCGCCAACTATTTCTTCTACAACTATCACTAACACATAGTGATAAAGTAAAGCAATTACATGGTGTTTGCATTTCATACAATAAAGCGACAACCATAAGGCTCCTGCGAGTTGCTGATAACTTTTACAAAACATGATCATCTCATACAATAACATATATCACATCATATCTTGACCATATCACATCACAACATGCTCTGCAAAAACAAGTTAGACGTCCTCTACTTTGTTGTTGCGAGTTTTACGTGGCTACTACGGCCTTCTAGTAAGAACCGTTCTTACCTATGCATCAAAACCACAATGGTGATTTATAAAGTTTACTGTTTTAACCTTCAACAAGGACCAGCCGCAGTCAAATCCGATTCAACTAAAGTTGGAGAAACAGACACCCGCCAGCCACCTTTATGCAAAACTAGTTGCATGTCTGTTGGTGGAACCAATTTCATGATCGTGGTCATGTAAGGTTAGTCTGGGCCGCTTCATCCAACAATACCGTCGAATCAAAATAAGACATTGGTGGGAAGCAGTATGACGATCACCACCCACAACTCATTGTGTTCTACTCGTGCATATCATCTACACATAGACCTGGCTCGGATACCACTGTTGGGGAACGTAGCATGCAATTTCAAAAAAATTCCTACGCTCACGCAAGAACTATCTAGGATATGCATAGCAATGAGAGGGGGAGAGTGTGTCCATGTACCCTCATAGACCGAAAGCAGAAGCGTTTGACAACGCGGTTGATGTAGTCGAACTTCTTCACGTTCCGACCGATCAAGTACCAAACGCACGGCACCTCCGAGTTCTGCACATGTTCACCTCGATGACGTCCCTGAAACTCTTGATCCAGCAAAGTGTCGAGGGAGAGTTTCATCATCACGACGGCGTGGTGACAGTGATGGTGAAGTTATCCGCGCAGGGCTTCGCCTAAGCACTATGACAATATGACCGGAGGCGTAAACTATGGAGGGGGCGCCGCACACGGCTAGGAATCAATGTTGTGTGTTCTAGAGGTGCCCCCACGTATATATAGGTCTGTGGGGAGGATAGGCAGCCGAGGGGGCGCCCAAGTAGGAGGAATCCTACTTGGGCCCCTAGTCCAATTCGGCCTCCCCCTTTCCTTTTACGGAAGGTGGAAAAGGGAAGAGAGGGGGGAGGAAGGAAAGGGGGGCGAACCCCTGATCTGTCTCCAACGTATCTATAATTTTTGATTGTTCCATGCTGTTATATTATCATTCTTGGATGTTTTATAATCATTGTATAGTCATTTTATATCATTTTTTGGTACTAACCTATTGACATAGTCCCAAGTGCGAGTTGCTGTTTCTGCATGTTTTTTACATCGTAGGTAATCAATACCAAACGGAGTCAAAACGCAGCGAAACTTTTTGTGGATTTTTTTGGACCAGAAGACATCCAATGGGCTGGAGAAGCGCCTGGCGGTGCTTCAAGGGGAGCACAACCCACCAGGGCGCGCCTAGAGGCCCAGGCGCGCCCCGGTGGGTTGTGCCCACCTCGGGTGCCCCCCAGACCTCCTCTTTTCTCTATAAATACCCCAATATTCCAGAAACCCTAGGGAAGTCGACAAAAATCAATTCCATCCACCATAGAGTCTAGAACCACCAGATGCAATCTAGACACCATCACGGAGGGGTTCACCACTTCCATTTGTGACTCTCCGATGATGCGTGAGTAGTTCTTTGTATACCTTTGGGTCTGTAGTTAGTAGCTAGATGGTTTCCTCTCTCTCGTTTGATTCCCAATACAATGGTCTCTTGGAGATCCATATGATGTAATTCTTTTGCGGTGTGTTTGTTGGGATCCGATGAACTTTGAGTTTATGATCAGATCTATCTCTTTTTTATCCATGAAAGTTATTTGAGTTTCTTAGATCTTTTATGTGCATGATTTCTTATAGCCTCGTATTTCTTCTCCATATTTGGGTTTGTTTTCGCCAACTTGATCTATTTGTCTTGCAGCGGGAAGATGTGCTTTATAATGGGTTCGATCTTACAGTGCTTGATCCCATTGACGGAAGGGGAACCGACACGTATGTATCGTTGGTACTAAGGATAAAACGATGGGGTCTATTTCTACATAAATAGATCTTGTGTACATCATGTAATCGTTCTTATTGCATTACTCCATTTCTCCATGAACTTAATACACTAGATGCATGAGGGCATCTTATGGATCTAGGACCAAAGATGACAAACTTAGAACCTTGCTTTATGCCTAGCTAGGGGCGTAAAATGATAGCGCTTGTTGGGAGGCAACCCAATGAATAAAATTTATTTTTGACTTTTGATTCCTGTTATTGAGTGTTTTCACAATTATGCTACTGTTATGATTGTGTTTTTTGTGTTTTAATTAGTGTTTGTGCCAAGTAAAGCCTTTAGGATCTTCTCGGGTGATAGTTGTTTTGTTGCTAAAAAACAGACACTTTTGCACTCACAAAAACAATTCCTATTTTTAACTAGAGCATCATAAAATACCAATTCTTTTTGAAGAAGTTTAATATACAAATTTCTCAGCTTTTCCTAATTTCTGAAGATTTTTGGAGTTAGATATGTCTTCAAAATATATAGATTGCTATAGACTGTTTTGTTTTTGGTAGATTCTGTTTTCTTTGCATTGTGTGCTTGTTTTGACGATTCTATGGTTTTCTTTGATGAGTTTTTGCCATAGAAAAGTTGGAATACAATAGATATAATGCAAGAATAAAATATGAATTGGTTTTATACAACACTTATAGTAGTGATTTGTTTTCTTATACTAACAGATCTCACGGATGCATTGTTGAGTTTTGTGTGATTGAAGTTTTAAAGTTTTGGGTTATCTTACAATGGATGAAGGAATAAGGAGTAAGAAGAGCCTAATCTTGGGGATGCCCCAGAATCCCCCGCTATTATCCAAAAGAGAGCAAGCAACTAAGCTTAGGGATGCCCCCGAGTGGCATCCCCTCTTTCTTCTAACGACCATCGGTATTTTACTCGAAGCTATATTTTTATTTGTCACATACTATGTGTTTTGCTTGGAGCGTCTTGTATGATATGAGTTTTTTCTTGTTTTATTTTGTGTTTTAAGTTTTGGTTCCTTGTTGGACACACATATTTGAGAGAGCCAAAATTATGTCATGACTTGTTAGAATTTCTCTCTATGCTTCACTTAAATTTTTATGAGCTATGGACTTGCTCTAGTGCTTCACTTATATCTTTTTGAGCACGGTGTGCTTTAGTATTTTTGAATAAATGCTCCCTTGATTAACTTAGATTTATTTGAGAGTTACTAAATTTTCAAGAAATTCTCTCTTGCTTCACTTAAATTAATTTGAGAGAAAGAAAATTTTATTATGCTCATGATGTTCACTTATATTTGTTAGAGCTTGCCAAAAGCAACACATGAAAATTAGTCCCAAAGTGATAGATATCCAAGAAGGATATAATAAAAACTTTCATGAAGATCATTGGACAAAATAAACTTGATTCTTAGTAATAGTTTTGAGATATGATGATGTGATATGTGAGTGATGTTGGTGAGTAATTATGCTTTAGTAAGAATATTGGTGTTAAGGTCTGTGATTCCCTATGTAAGTACGAAAGTCCATAGTCATGCAATGAAATTATATCCTACTTATGGTGCATTATTTAGTGTTATTTATGCTTAATGCTTGCTTATGAGATTATATGTTTCTTAGTTGGTCTCTTCCCAATCTTTTGCGAGCCTTCATTTTGCACTAAGTATGATCACTACTTGTGCATCCAAAACCTTTAACCTAGTTTTGCCATATGAGTCCACTATATCTACCTATATGCGGTATTCATTTGCCGTTCTAAGAAAATTTGCATGTTCCATCTCTAATATTCAAAATAAATTTCTCTTTTGTGCACTCATACCGCTCACGAGGCGGTGAGGGGTGGCTAATATTTTCCATGCTAGATGTGTTATTCTCACGATGAGTGTTTATTCACTTGTCATTGCACGAGAGTAAGGCAAAGGTATTAGGGATGCCTAGTCCCGAAATGAAAAATGAATTTACTTTATGTTGTCAAATAATAAATTCCTTGGAAAGTGTTGGTATGGAAGGCACCCATGGATACGATTAGCCATGGAGAGTGAAAGTATGGTGGAAAAGGGAATAAACTTTAATTTTTGTTTGGGAACCGCCTATGATATATCTAGCATGGAAAGTGTTGGGAACTCTAAGTCGTTTTCGTTGGTGGGAAAAGTATGCCTCTCAAAATGTTTTTACCTCTCAATTTTCACTTTGAGCTCTGGCACCTCTACAAATCCTACTTCCCTCTGCAAAGGGCCTTTCTTTTACTTTATGCAATTTTTATTTTTAATTTGAGTCTCCATCTTCTCTTATAAAAGCACCAACTAGGGGGCACTATGATTGTACTTGAGCATTGAGTGTAGTTAATATGCGAGTGTGTTTCATGAATGGATCAATGATTGAGCATGATGGGCTAGGGATAACTTATTTTAGCGTTGATATTTTTAGAGACATGGTTGCTTGTTGGTATGCTTGAGTATCAAAATTATCATGTCAAAACTAGACTATTGCTTTGAACAATATAAAAGTACAAATGTCCATGCTATAAAGAAAATAATATTAGACGACATGTTAGGTAGCATTCCACATCAAAAATTCTACTTTTATCATATACCTACTCGAGGACGAGCAGGATATAAGCTTGGGGATGCTGATACGTCTTCAACGTATCTATAATTTTTGATTGTTCCATGCTGTTATATTATCATTCTTGGATATTTTATAATCATTTTATAGTCATTTTATATCATTTTTGGTCCTAACCTATTGACATAGTGACAAGTGCCAGTTGCTGTTTTCTGCATGTTTTTTTACATCGCAGGTAATCAATACCAAACGGAGTCCAAACACAACAAATTTTTTTGTGGATTTTTTGGACCAGAAGACATCCAATGGGCCGGAGAAGCGCCTGGGAGGTGCTCCAAGGGCAGCACAACCCACCAGGGATCCATATTATGTAATTCTTTTGCACTGTGTTTGTTGGGATCCGATGAACTTTGAGTTTATCATCAGATCTACCTCTTTTTTATCCATGAAAGTTATTTGAGTTTCTTTGATCTCTTATATGCATGATTGCTTATAGCCTCGTATTCCTTCTCTGATATTTTGGTTTTTTTTGGCCAACTTGATCTATTTTTCTTGCAATGGGAAGAGGTGCTTTGTAGTGGGTTCGATCTTATGGTGGTTGATCCCAGTGACAGAAGGGGAACCGACACGTATGTATCATTGCTACTAAGGATAAAACTATGGGGTCTATTTCTACATAAATATATCGTGTCTACATCATGTCATCGTTCTTATTGCATTACTCCATTTCTCCATGAACTTAATACACTAGATGCATGCTGGATAGCGGTCGATGTGTGGAGTAATAGTAGTAGATGCAGGCAGGAGTCGGTCTACTAATCTTGGACGTGGTGCCTATATAATGATCATTGCCAGGATATCATCATGATTATTTGAAGTTCTATCAATTGCCCAATAGTAATTTGTTCACCCACCATTTGCTATTTTTCTCGAGAGAAGCCACAAGTAAAACCTGCGGCCCCGAGTCTCTTTCTCATATTATTTGCCTTTGCGATCTATTTTATTTGCCTTTTATTTTCAGATCTATTAAACCAAAAATACCTGGCTGAAATTTATTTTATTTGGTGTTCGATCTATCAATATTTACAACTCTCTCACGTCTGTTTGCCAATTTTTGGCGCCGTTACCCGAAAGGGATTGACAACCCCTTTTACATGTCGGGTTGCGAGTATTTATTATTTGTGTGCAGGTGCTATTTATGTAGTGTTGCTTGGTTCTCCTACTGGTTCAATAACCTTGGTCTCATCACTGAGGGAAATACCTACCGTCGCTGTGCTGCATCATCCCTTCCTTTGGGGAAATACCGACGTAGTTCTAGCAGACATCAACCCCCACCTCCTTCTCCTATTCGACCTCCTTCCTTAGAGGGTGCACCACCCTTTGTGGGCTGGTGCGCTTCCCTCCTATGGCCCATAAGGCCCATTATTCCCCCGGGGGGTTTCGGTAATCCCCCTGGTACTCTGATATGTACCCGGTATGCTCCAAAATAGTTCCGGTGTCCAAATATCATCGTCCTATATATGGATATTTTCCTCTCGACCATATAGAGACTCCTCGTCATGTCTGTGATCTCATCCGGGACTCCGAACAACATTCGGTCACCAAATCACATAACTCATATAATACAAAATCGCCATCGAACGTTAAGCGTGCGGACCCTACGGGTTCGAGAACTATGTAGACATGACCAAGACACCTCTCTGGTCAATAACCAACAGCGGACCCTGGATGCTCATATTGGTTCACACATATTCTATGAAGATCTTTAGCGATCATACCGTAATGACAACATACATTATTCCCTTTGTCATCGTTATGTTACTTGCCCGAGATTCGATCATCGGTATCTTCATACCTAGTTCAATCTCATTACCGGAAAGTCTCTTTACTCGTTCCGCAATGCATCATCCCGCAACTAACTCATTAGTCACATTACTTGCAAGGATTATCATGATGCGCATTACCAAGAGGGCCCAGAGATACCTCTCCGATACTCGGAGTGACAAATCCTAATCTCGATCTATGCCAACCCAACAAACACCTTTAGAGATACCTGTAGAGCATATTTATAATCACCCAATTACATTGTGATGTTTGTTAGCACACAAGGTGTTCCTATGGTATTCGGGAGTTGTATAATCTCATAGTCGAAGGAATATGTAATTCACATGAAGAAAGCAATAGCAATAAAGCTGAACGACCAACATGCTAAGCTAATGGATGGGACTTGTCCATCACATCATTCTCCTAATGATGTGATCCCATTCATCAGATGACAACAAATGTCCATGGCTAGGAAACTTAACCATCTTTGATTAACGAGCTAGTCTAGTAGAGGCTTACTAGGGACACTGTCTTTTGTCTATGTATCCACACATGTATCAAGTTTCCGGTTAATACAATTCTAGCATGAATAATAAACATTTATCATGATATAAGGAAATATAAATAACAACTTTATTATTGCTTCTAGGGCATATTTCCTTCAGTCTCCCACTTGCACTAGAGTCAATAATCTAGATTACATTGTAATGATTCTAACACCCATGGAGTCTTGGTGCTGATCATGTTTTGCTCGTGGAAGATGCTTAGTCAATGGGTCTGCCACATTCAGATCCGTATGTATTTTGCAAATCTCTATGTCTCCCTCCTTGACTCGATCACGGATGGAGTTGAAGCGTCTCTTGATGTGTTTGGTTCTCTTGTGAAATCTGGATTCCTTCACCAAGGCAACTGCTCCAGTATTGTCACAAAAGATTTTCATTGGACCCGATGCACTAGGTATTACACCTAGATCGGATATGAACTCCTTCATTTGCTGCTTCCAAAGCAGCTATGTACTCCGCTACACACGTATATCTCGCCACGATGCTTTGCTTGGAACTGCACCAACTGACAGCTCCACCATTCAATATAAATATGTATCCAGTTGGTGACTTAGAGGAGGCACTTCCTTGATGCGGCTGTGGACCCACCTGTTAGCCTCTCCACGTACAATCCTCTTCCGATGTAAGTCGTTCCTTGACCATGTTGACCATGCCACGCCGAGAGCACCAAGGTGGTGGACGACGGTGAGGCCTAGGAAGGGAATGACCTGAACCTGGGGAAGACTCAGCAGTTGTTTCCCACGTGGAGGGGTGTACAAGGGTTTACTAGTTGGGCTGTAGTGTGAGGGTACCGTCGTCGGAGAATAATAGTAGGTCTAGGTGAGTACAGGGATGGTCAAGCCAGTGATGGGAGTAGGGTGGGGGGTGAGGCCTATGCAGTAGCAGACCCGGCCATAGGAGGCAGGAGTAGGCGGCATGACCGGCGCTGGTTTGGGCGGGTGGATGAAGAAGGCCAGAGGTTGAAGAAGCACTACGGCCGTTTGATGGACATCGTATGGTCACTGGAGCTAGGATCGTTCATATTTACTAAGTTGACAAAACCCTCCGTCCGCATTAGTAGGCCCGCAAGTCAGCCTCCAACTATGGTGGGCCCAGATAGCATGGGGAGTATTCATTTTTTGTGTGTAATAAGGAGGCACTTCCTTCCGTGCAAAGATATAGCTGGTGGGTCTGAGCTGTCAGCGGGAGGAACATTTTTTCACGAAATACAGAGGCCCTTCTGGTGTGTCCCTGCTGTCAGGTGGAGGAATCATTATTTTGTGCATAATAAGGAGGCACTTCCTTGTGTGAGGCCATGGACCCAGCTGTCAGCCTCTCCACGTACAGTCCTCTTCCGATGGATGTCGTTCGTTGACCACATTGACCACGCCGTGCTGAGAGCACCAGGGGAGTATGAGGGTTTACTGGTTCGGCTGCCGTCCTCGGAAAATAACACGAGGTGCGGGTGAGTAGAGGAATGGTCTGGCCAGCGATGGAGTTGGGTGGGGCGGTGCGGCTGTCGGTGTCAAAACCGGTGGATCTCAGGTAAGGGGTCCCAAACTGTGCGTCTAAGGTTGATGGTAACAGGAGACAGGGGACACGAAGTTTACCCAGGTTTGGGCCCTCTCTATGGAGGTAATACCCTACTTTCTGCTTGATTGATATTGACGAATATGAGTATTACAAGAGTTGATCTACCACGAGATCATAATGGCTAAACACTAGAAGTCTAGCTTGTATGACTACAGTATTGAGTATCCCCTATCCGGACCGAGTCCTCTGGTTTATACAGACACCGGGAGGATCTAGGGTTACACAAGGTCGGTTACAAAGAAGGGAATTTACATACTCCGTCGCCAAGCTTGCCTTCCACGCCAAGGAGAGTCCCATCCAGACACGGGTATAGTCTTCGTTCTTGGTATCTTCATAGCCCATCAGTCCGGCCCATAGATAATAGGCCGACGCCCGAGGACCCCTTAGTCCAGGACTCCCTCAGTAGCCCCCAAACCAGTCTTCAATAGTGAGGTGTTCGGCATCCAGATTGTCTTCGGTATTGCAAGGAGGGTTCCTCCTTTAATGATTTCCATGTAGTGTATTCGGCCGTAGATTCGATGTCTCCCCTCGGCTTATGCGCGCTTAATGTCCTCGTTTTCCACGTGTCGAGCGAATGCGGATAGTCAGGGTATTTTTTGCAAATAACACACCAATCCTGCAAGGAAGAGCATCTATTTAAAGAGATTGGACCTCAGATCCTTTCGGCACCAAGCGGAGAAAATCCTCAGAGACTGCCAGGCAAGACCATTCCAACATGGCCAACAATCCCACCTCCTCTTCCCGTTCCAACCTAGAGAGAGGCGAGTGGGAGAGGTGCTCTATGTCCCATAGCAGATTGGCGAAGCTCCAAACACAGGGATTTCTCTGTCCAGCAGATCTGGTCCCTGTTCGAGCAGGGTTGGCCTCTTTAACGGCAAAACCCAGGCAGAGGATTTTCCCAATCCGTCTGCGGGAGAACAAGTGTGCTTCGTCCCCTATCTGCTGAGGGGAGTGGGGTTTCCAATTCACCCATTCCTCCGAGGGCTGCTGGAGTACTATGGCCTCCAGCTGCACAATTTTACCCCCGGCTCCATCCTCCACATGGCGGGTTATGTCGCCCTATGTGAACTATTCCTGGGTTGCGAGGCTGATTTTAATTTATGGAGAAGACTGTTCTGCCTCATCCCTCGCAATCAAGGTGGATCCAGTTTTGAAATGGGAGGAGCCGAAGTGTGGTGCATCGCCGGGACCGGATACCTGTTCGGCATGCCAAAGAAAGCTCCCGAAGAGTGGCCTTACGAATGGTTCTACATCGACGATGTCGCTCTACCCGACCCCGTCCGCATAGGCCTCCCTGAGTTTTCAAATGCTCCGCTGAAGAAGCACCATAGTTGGCGTCCTAGGAGCCTCGAGGAAGAGGATAGCGCGGAGATCAGCTTGCTACTGGGCAAGATTAAAACGCTTGCCCAGTCTGGATTGTCAATAGTCGAGGTGATGGCGATTTCTATAACGCGGGGGGTCCAGACACTCCAATACCGAGGACTGCCCATGTGGCATTATAACAGAGAAGATGACACCTCACGTTACAGCCGAAAGGGCCCGAAGACCCCCACCGCTCTAGCCAAGATTCTGGCCGAGCTGTATAAATGGGAGAAGGAGGAGTTCAGCCATCTCCAATATCGAGACGAACTTTCCATGTACAATCCTCCCAGCTGGGTAATATTCGGCCCCACTTATTTTATCCTGTCCCTGGATCATTCATTGACAGGCAGCATCTTATCTGCTCCTAATAGGAATGGCAAAAGGCTGTCGAGGGGATCCATGACCCTGCCCCTCAGCCAGAGAATCGCAACCGAGATCTTGACCTCGGATATGAAGAAGATTCGGACATATTCGTGGAGCTTGAGGAGGGAACATTCTATCAGATGAGCTACGAAGGTACACATGTACCCATTATCGCCGATTACCCCGACCTCCTTCCAGCTTCACACGTAAGTAATCCAAAGACACCTTATCCAAAAGAGACACCTCCTTCCTTCTCACCCACCGCACTATCATGTGCTCAAAAGGGGAAGGGTTCGGCACGCCGTACCGCACCAGGGGTATCTCCGTAGAGGCGTCCCCCACACCAGGCGAGCCTTCCAAAAGGAAAGCAAACGAAGACACGGTCGGGCCTTCATCGAAGAGGTATGAATTTGCCAATGTGCACGTGGGCAGTCACGTCCAACCGTGACCTTCCTGTTTTCCATGTGTTAGGAAAAACGTGCCCTGGACTATATCAGGATGCTCGAGCGGCCGTACTTACCACAGCCAGGAGTCAAATCCTGCCGTGAAGATGTGGGCTGATGCAGGGGCAACGCCAAACTGTCCTCCAGCCGAGGACTCGGATGATGTATCCGTCACCAACTCGGAAGTGGAGAGTGCCATGAATCATAGGTGCCACCGGGCCATTTTACAAGACCCTGGTTTTTCAGAAGACTCGTTTAACGCCTTCAGCTTGGCCGATGCATACATCTGAGCTGCTCGAGATGGGCTTAATAGGGCCACAAGGCAGCATTTGAAAGATGTGCAGGTAAATTTGTTTTGTCTGACTATGATAACCATATGCCAGTAGCCCCCGAGACATAAAGGAGTTGAAACAACTGATTTAAGGATCACTGTACAACCAGGTGCTTACGGAGAAGAACACCCTGCTAGCTCAGGAAATAGAAAAGTGCCAGCGCCGGCTGCTTGCTGCCAATGCTGAACTGGAGAAATACAAGGCATCCCCCGGTAATATTTCCCTGTATCGAGAATTCATAATGATACAATGATAGTGCGAATCTGGGTGCTTATCTTTGTGTTTGGTTGTTAGACCAATTACAAGAGCAGCTGGATGCCGCTCAAAGCGAAGAACACGGAGCCAAAAAGCTACTAGAAGCAGTCGAGCGTGTATTGACAAAAGTCGTTCAAGAGAAAAAGAAACTCCAGGATTCGACCACCCAACTGGGCGAAGAACTGAAAGATGTGCGAGCTCAGCTAGCGGACTCTATGAAGGATA